>NC_142501.1:127333787-127623787 GCF_057876585.1 Rhinolophus sinicus
TGTGAGTCATTTGTCCTAAAAATTAAGGTAGCTTGTCTCTTGGTTCTTTTACCTTCTCAGGGTAGAATGAAAATCTCTGACTTAGAATAGTACAAAGTTGGACTTACAGCACCTTAACTTCCTATTTGTAATTGGACTTGAGAAAATAAAATAAACCTAGAACAGTCTTTGGTTCAAAATCGAAATCGGGGGGTATTTTCATTTCAAGTACTTAATTGCCATCTACAAATTCACACTTGGTGTTGACTTTCTCATTGAGTGCAGTGGAATTGGATTTAATTTTGATTCATTATAGTTTGCATACTTAATATATGTGATTCTGTACAAAGTGTGGGACTGGCCCTATAGCTTTAATAGCATCCTTATATCACTCTATACTCTACCTGTGGGATGGTACAGATCTACCTCATCTCCATAATATCTTAAAAGACAGTTTAGTGTATATTTTTTCTAACTGATTTTCACGCGAACTGGAAACATCCTCTAGTTTGTAAGTCTTCTCTAGATGGTAAGTCTTCTCAGTATTCAAAAATTATGCTTCTGTCCCTTTGTTCCTTTTATTTTTGAAAAGCCTTAGACAAATTTTATTTCTCTAAGAGGACAGCTTTTTGAATCAGTGTTTAAAATTATATATTAATATAATCAGATTTATGGCACTATAACAATTGTAATACATCCAAACATTGATCGTAGCCATAACAGCAGATATCAAAATGATGTCTGTCAAAATCTTTAGGTTTATACACAGTGATAAATATTGGAAAATTCAAAAAAAGCTATCAGTTTACACCACTGAAGTATTAATGACAACTTGGTTGTTTGGGTGTTGTATAAACAGCTGGTATTTGGGCAGTATGAGTATGTAAAACTTAATACTGCTTGTTTTCATCCACAAAATCTGCTGCAAAGCTAGTTAGACGCCAAGAAACACAGTTTGAATACTACATAGATTTTCATATACACATATGAAATGAAAATATTTTCCTTCAATAAGGATTTTCACATGCCATATGTTTAATGGGAAAGAAGGAAAATGCTATGTAAACAGCCCAGTAAAGTTGTACTATTTATATTTCAGATCATATAGTTCTTACTCAAAAATGATATATATTCTTGTGATGCATTCAAAACTAGATCATCACTAGATATTATAGCAAAGTTAACGGTATTCAGATTCAAGTTCAGCATCAACTTCTTCTACATTTCTAGTTATGCTTTCCACCAACTCCTGCTGCTCCTTCATCAAGTTGGTCAACGTGCCATTATTAGAAGTCTGTGGGGTTGATGTAGGAATCACCAACTGTTCTCTTGGAGCGAGATTTCCTGAGGTCAGAACCAATCATTTAGCCTTCCAACACAGGGGAGCTGCAGGACTGGCCTAGGAGCGGTGCTGAGTAAAGTGTTTTGTGGTGCCTTCATGAGAAGCTGGGTTCTCATCTCTGCCAGCCTGTCACTAGTCTTGTTTAGTTTGTTTTCCAATGATGTTCTAAGTTTTAATTCCTCTAGATAGAGGCACTTACATTCTTCCCATTCTATTTTCAAAGAATCTCGAGAAGTTTTCACTTTGGAGAGTTCAGATTCCAGACGTGAATTCTGACCTCCATGTTACTTGTGGAAGCGTCATCATGGTCATTTAACGGGTCTATGTTTTCTTAAGATGCTGCTTGTTCAGCCATCCTAATTTCAACAAAGAAGTCTTCAGAGTGGCCTTTTGAGTTCAGCTTGAGTTGTAATTCAACTCAATTGAATTGCTGTAATTGGCCCAGCAGATCTGCCATTTCAGCTTGAAGGCGTGCCACCTGGATCTTTAGCTGTTCCATTTCCTGTTCTGCTACTGCTTTGGGGTCCCCAGGGGGGTCCTGGAATGACCTTTCTGTTTTCCCTTTTAGTTTCCCAAGTTCTTCCTTCAATTTTTCATTTTCATGACTCAAAATTGTTAGTCGTTCTTTGGCTTCTTTGCTCTGGATCTCAAAAAAAAGGTGTTCTTTCTGTTTCTCTGTCCAGGCTGAAAGCTCCTCAAATCGTCCTCTCAGAGCTTGGGCATTCAGCTTGAATGGCTTCTTTCAGCTGATGGTTCTCCAAGAGCTTCTTCATTTGCCGCAGCAGCTCCTCTGGGGTGAATGTGTCCAGGTTTGGGTGAGCCAGTTTGGGGGGCCCATTTCCTGTGGTTTCATTGGGGCTGTCCCCCTTTTCAGTGAGGCAGTTAAGTGGTTGGTGGGACATTGGCAACAGTACGCTCCCGCCTCTCTCTGGGTCACTGCTTCCTCGGCACCTGCCCGCTGGGGGAGGCTCGGTACCCGGATGCAGACGTGGACCAGAGGACCCGCGGGAGGCCCTTGGGTTCTTTTTTTATTTATTAAGTTTATTGGGGTGACATTGGTTAGTAAAATTCTACAGGTTTCAAGTGTACGTTTTTATAATACATCATCTATATATTGCATGTGGGGAGCCAAGGTTACAGCTGACCTTAAGCCTTAATGGAATGGCTCGGTTAATGTTTAACCGGTTTTTGCTCCTGAGGCATTGTCTTTGCTCGCACCTGGAGGGTGCTTACAAGCTGCTGAGGTATGAGGTGGGAATGGTCAGTTCCAGGACACAGAAGACTGATGGCAATCAGGATAATTGGTAGATTCTGTCATGGGATAATCATCTTTGGGAGTTTCAGTGATTTTGTAGTTTCTGTGAAAAAAGTTAAAGATTTACTGTTAATGAGGTAATGCATTTTTGTGATTGTTAAACTGCACGTACACAAACTGTATAAATTGGTGAAGGGAAATAAACTCGGTGCTTCAGCATCACTGGAGTCCGATCGATCGCATCATCATTTGTGTGTCTTTTGTCATTCCCACTCCCTCTTTCAGGTACTGATCGACTCGTGGCGGCTGGATCGCCACAATTGCATTCTGTGTTCACCCAGAATCAGTTCTCCTTCCATCACTATATATTTGATCCCCTTTCCATTTTACCACTCCCCACCTCCTTACCCTCTGGTAACCACTAAACTGTTGTCTGTCTATGAGTTTTTGTTTCTTTGTTTGTTTTGTTTGTTGTTTAACAGTCATACTTAGGAAGTTTTTTGTCTTTCCTGTATTTTCCCTCGTTGGATATGGGGTAAAAGCATTTCGTCAGTTTTCAGAAGACATTTTACTAGTTCTGACCCAAGCTATTCTGAGATAAATCAACTGTAGACTTCACCCTTGGTTTTATCTATGAATGTTGAGAGAAGAGAATAGAAATGGCTTGGCTAAGTCAATCTATTGGCTAAGACTTGGGGCCAAAAAGAACATGGATTTACCCAGGAATCTCTGATTCCCTCCTCCCCCCCCCCCCCCGCCCAAAATGGAAACATCTATCAGGTTGGAGGGGGGAAAAGGGTAGTCAACTTCTGTTAAGTTATGGGGCTTTAAATTTTACTGTTTGTTGCTAGCTTTTTGTTTCGTATTTAGGAACCAGTAATGTTTCTGATTATGTATAAAGTTTGCTTAAGTGCCTTTTAGTTAATGTTGTTTTGTATACGTGTACATTTCCAATAGTAACGTTAAGTCCTATTCTCAGTTCTGCCCCCTATCATCTCTCTCACACACAAACAACATTTTTTTTTTTCTTTTTTAATTACCCTAATAAGGAACAAATTATGTATTTGGATTGTATATGTACATGTATTGTAAATGGATCATGGATGTTTCTTCAATCAATAGGTATACAGTTGAATTATTTCTAGATTCTAGTCTGTTTCACCAATGAAGTCCTGCCAAAATCATAACCATTTTGGTTATATATATATATATATATATATATATATATATATATATATATATACATACTGTAATTCAAGTTCTTACTGGGTTCTTTTTTTTCACATTTTGGCAATCATTTTATCCATTTACATAATAAAGTCCTTTGGAATTCTGACAGGAGCTGCATTAAATGTATATATTAATTTATAAAGTGACATTTTAAAAAGTCTTCCAATCTGGAGACATGGCATGTGTTTCCATTTATTCAGTTGTTTTATGTCCTTCAATAAAATATTAGGATCTCTTTCATATACACCCTCTAGCTATATTTGTTAATGCGTTCCTAGACATTTTATCATTTTTACTATAGTGTATTAAGGTTTTTTTTCATTTCCATTTCTTATTTTTCTCTGTAATAGAGAAAAATTAGTTTATATAGTCTTATAAACAGTATTTTACCAAATTTGATATTAACACTAATCTCTCTTAGTGGTTCTTACTTTCTAAGTTCAAAATAATATCTGTGAGTAAAAATAATTTTGTCTGATCCTGATTTGATGACAGTATTTTGCTTTTTAATGTTTGATTTGCTTTTTTTCTTTTATTTCAAGAAATAGTCTTTACTATTTTAGAATATTTAGCTTAATTCTTTTAATATTTTATTTCAATCTTACTTGGAATGGTAGCTGAATTTTTTTCAATTTTTTCTTTTTTTTTTGCCACCTATTGACATAAGCAAATGGTTTCGTTGTTTGCTTGGTTTAAAATAATGAATTATGTTGAAGATTTTCTGTTGCAAAATCATCCTTACATTCTTGAAATATATCTTACTTGTCTGAGTTGTATTTTAAAAAATATTTTACTGTATTTAACTACTCATGTGTTTGTGACTTTTGCATTTATAAACTACATGAAGACATAGACTGGGTCTTGTAAATTGAAATCTGTCTTCTACACCTAGAAAAAAACAGTTCATACGTACAATTGTAGCCTCCCACCCCAGACCTCTAGGATTCCATTGTGTCTTATGAGAGGGAGTTTTAATGGTAATGGATTCAATGAGCACAAACTGTGTAGCCATCCATGGAAGCCTTACCTAGAAAAGTGCCCCATTCTAGAACAGTTTACTCTAAAATTTCAAATTTACTGCCATTGAATATATCAAGTGTCTTAATGTCTTCTGTAGTTGGGGGTTATACCTTATTTCTTTTTCCTAACTACATTTTCATTTTCTCTCTTGGTCGGACTTGTTGGGGGTTTAATCTGTTTGTATTTTGAAAGAACAAGATTTTTTTACTTCTACTTTAAAATTTGTATTCCTTTTTAATACCTTTTATTTTGGAATAATTATACGTTTGCAAGAAGTTGCAAAGATAATACAGCCATGTACCCTTCACCCCATGGTTACATCCTACAAAGCTATAGTATGAATTAAAACCAGGAGATCGACATTGGTCCAATGCATGTGTGCGAGTGTATTTCTATCCTTTTATCACATGCAGATTAGTGTAATCTCCACCATACTCAAGATACAGAACACTTCCATCACCACAAAGATCTGTCTTGTTCTGTCCATTTATAGTCATGCCTCCCCCTTTCATCCACCTTTCCTAAACCCCAGCAACCAGTTTGTTCTCCATGTATATAATTTTGTCCTTTCAAGAATGTTACATAAATGGAATCATATACTGTGATGCTTCCAAGTTGTTGTGTGTATCAACAGTTCTTTCGTTTGATTACTGAGTAGTGATACGGCTATACATAATTTGTTCAGGTTGTGTGTGTAGACGGATGTGTCAAGGAGTTGTGGGAGCTGGGTCATCAACCTTGATTCTTAATTCTCTATGACTTTCTTTTGATTTATTATAATTTTTAAAAGTGTTCTTTAGTTGCATACTTAGTTTATTGTCATTCTCTTTTATTTTATTTTTTTTTAGTAATGGAAGCATTTAGACTATTTTCTACTGCATACAGTTTAGCTGTGTTAAGATATTTTGATGTCAAGTGCTCTTTTTATTTGTATTATGTTTCAGTTATGCCTTTAGGTAGAAAGTATTTTGAAGAGTGTGTCTTAATTTTATATTGTGAGGACTTTGTTTTGTTTTCTTTTTTCCCCGTTATGTTATTATTTCGTGTTGTAAACTTCTGGTTTACAATTCAATTATGGCTAGAGAATGTGGAGTATAAAATCTGTACTTTTTGGAATTCATTAAGGTTTTCGTGGTGGCCAAGAATTTGATTTTTTTTTTTTTTTCTGGTTGGTTTGTTCATATTTATCATTACTTGTTTTACATTTGCGTTTGGATAGCTCAGGTCAGCCAAGGGCAAGAGCAATTCGTCTGGCATGCTATGTTGTGGTATGTTGGGGTTGCCAGTTTGGAGCATCTGAATTTTTTCTAAGTAGGAGAGAGCTGTGATACGAATATGAAGATGGACTAAAAAAGTACTTGTACTCAAGTCAGCGAAGATGGAAACCAAGAAGAAATATAATTACAGGAAGACAAAATACTGTAATTTACTGTCTCAGAGGTGCCAGGTCCTGTGCTTAGCTTTCACTCGTATTAATCATTAAATCTTCAAATGCGTGTACACCATGCTGTATAGAATACACTGTAAATCTTCAAATGCGTGTACACCACGCTGCATAGAATACACTGTATAAAGGCACATGTACTAAAGATGTTTCTAAGAGAACTAGAAAAAAAAATGATTAAACCTTCACAAGAATACAGTGAGTAGGTGTGACACTTTTTATTTTACAGAGAACGAAATAGAAGTTCAGAAAGGTTAAGAAAGTTTCCCAAGATCACACAGATAATAAATAACAGTTGGGGTTGTGATTGATTTTTTTAAATACTTCATGGATATAAGAAATTTAATATATACATATTTATAGAAAATAAAATTGTACAGATGCATCTATTAAAACATGTATCGTTCACATTTTCTATAACATTGTTATTTTGTCCACATGAGCTGTCAAATTCTGAAATAGTTGTATTAATGGTTTTATTGCAATACATGTTTATCAAGTTCTTATAGGTCTAGAAGTTTTAGCTTTATGTTATTTAGTCTATACAGGAACACGATGTATATATTCTTTATGATTGTGTCTTTTATTACACAATACTCCCTTTTTGTCTTTAATTAGTTTGGGCCTTGAATTTTGCTTAATTTGACAATATTGCAGCCATGTATTGTTACTTCATTAAAATTTTTTCATCTTTTTAAAAGAATATAGATAATGTAGATATGTTATAAAGAATAACATGATGAACACCCATTGAAGTTGTGTGTGTGTGTGTAAAATTTATTTTTGGAGATTTACTCCATTTCTGTATAAACCAGTCTTGGTGATAAAAGCAGACTTATCTTTAGATTTTCTCTCCCAACTTTGGAAAGATTTAAACAATATGCAAAATATAGGAATTCAGATTTGTTTTCAAACTGTATTAAGGTCTGTTTAAGCATGAGCCCAAAAACAGTACAGGGTGGGAATGGGATCAAAAAAAGGTGAACAAAATTGTGAAAAGCTTACTTTTAAACACAAATTTGATGGAGAAGAGAACCTGGTTGAAGCATTTAAAGGGAAGGATATGGAAATACCAAAATTCACTTAGTTCCAAATGATAAACATGCAACTATTGGAAATTCCATTTCAATCTCCAGTGATAAATGTCATCTGTATAAATTACACCTTAGTTATGTCATTCTGGATGGGAGCAATCCTTTGACAATGTATGTGTATACAATGTACACTTCAAATATCTTACAATTTTATTTGTCAATTATACCTCACTAAAGCTGAGGGAAAAAAGCTTTTTCAAGAATGGGTCTTGACATGAAAAAATGCTCAACCTCACTAACCATCAGAGAAATGCAAATAAAAACCACAATGAGATACCACGTCACCCCAGTCAAAATGGCTATCTATAAATCAACAAACAACAAGTGCTGGCGAGGATGTGGAGAAAAGGGAACCCTTGTGCACTGTTGGTGGGATTGCAGATTGGTGCAGCCACTATGGAAAACAGTACGGAGGTATCTCAAAAATCTGAAAATGGAACTACCTTATGATCCAGCAATTACACTCCTAGGTATCCGGAGAAATCCAAAACTCTAATTCAAAAACATTTATGCACCCCTATGTTTATTGCAGCACTATACACAATAGCCAAGACATGGAAACAACTGAAATGCCCATTAGTAGACAACTGAATTAAGAAACTGTGGTACATTTATACAATGGAGTATTACGCAGCCATAAAGAAGAAAGAAATCTTACCATTTGCAACAACATGGATGGACCTAGAGAACATTATGTTAAGTGAAATAAGTCAGACAGAGAAAGACAAATACCATATGATCTCACTTACATGTGGAAGCTAAAGAAAAGAATAAATGAACTAATTAAACAGTTTCAGAGACAGAGGAAAAACTGAGGGATGCTAGGTGGGGGTGGGTATGGGGATAATGGACAAGATGAGGGGATTAGAAATCACTGTCAGTAACCACAAGATGGCCACAGGGTTAGAAAAGTTAATTTGGGGAATGTAATCAATAATGTAAAGATTTGGTAGGGTATCCGATGGACACTTGTCTCGTTAGGGAGACCACCTCAGGGATGATGTAGATGCCTGATCACTGCGCTGTACACCTGAAGCTGAAGCTGAACAATAATGAATGTCAACTACAAGTTTATATATATGTGTATATATATACATGTGTATATATATACATGTGTACATATATATGTGTGTGTGTGGATATATATATATATATATATATATATATATATATATATATGGATGTATGTATGTATATAGTTACAAGAAGCGGAGTACAGCATTAGGAATAGAGACGGTGTAATGGCTGTGTTCGATGTCAGAGGGATAGTGGCTGTGTGGAGGGGGGTTGACACTGGGGGGGATATAAATGATAAATGTCTATTGTTTTGTGCTCCTAAAACCAAACAAACAAAAAAAAGATTGGGTCTTGACTCGATAAGTATTATGGTTCCTAGATTAGTATTTGAAAACAGATTGAAATAAATTCAGTAATTTCTAAAACTTTATTGAATTTTAGATCCTCTTTGATTTAAATTGAAAAGAAAACCAATCTTATTTTGTGGATGTGTAGGGAAATTTCCCTCCATATGGCATCAGATGTTTTCATAAACATGGAAATGCAATGAAGATACAGTTGCTAGTGAAAAAAAATAGTCACTATGTAAGCCAATGTTAATTTTCTCATTCACAGAAATATTTGTAATTGTCTACAATCTAGAACTAGGCAGATAAATTCCCAACTTGCATGGAATTTATATCCTAGTGGGATGAGACAGACCATAAAAAATTACATTTAGACATTGTGGTTATTTTTTTCTGGATCAAAATTCACATTATAGAATATTCTGCAGAAAAAGGTTGTTTTCTGCCATTAAGATAAGAATGTTCCTTGGAAGAGAATTTGTTCTATTCTGAAAGGGCCTTGAGTTTCCCCGTTTCAATTGCTGGGATTACATGGCTTGAGATGAGACCTGAAACTGGAAAGACAGCAATACAAAAAATACCAGATTTTTTATTTTTTTCAGTCAGGATGTTACAGGGAAGCTGGACATGGAGCATCAAGACCAACTTCAACCTTGCTATTCTCCAGATTTTGAAATTTCCTTATTAGATTTGTAAAGTGTATGTTCAGGGCAGAATTGTCGCCTGTCATGTCAGACTATTTCTCTGCACAGTCGGGTTTGGGGGACAATTTGAGTGATAGTATATCTAAATCCACGTAATAGTAAAGTGAGGTTCTATATTTTATTCCTTTCATATGCATGTGCTGTATAATACGATGGTCATCAAAAATGGAATTTTAGTTATTTTTAAGGTAAAATTGTATATCAAAAAGAATGAGCATTTTCTATTAGAAATGTTTGTAATTTTCATAGTCCAATAAAAGAGAAAAGGCAGGATATAAATGTGATTGAACAATCAATACTTCTAAACAAGATCTTTCATTTCTCCATGAGGTGGCAGCAGCTCTTCAGTTATCTGAGAAATCCTACAGTGAAAGTGGTGTTCAAAGCCTTAGAACCGGTCCAACTGAGAATTTTTACAGGATGTGATTTTGTGTGTGTCCCACCTTTCTTCTCTTTCTGTTGGTCTATCTTTCTCCCTCTCCACCTCTCTCTCTTTCTCTCCTTTGTCTTTTTTTACTGGCCAAGTTCAGTCAGGGGTCACATTTTTTATTAGACTCAAGTCTTTTTGTTCTGAAAGGGCCTACTTATGCTGAAGTCAACAGACTTGAGCATCCACTGAGATTCACTTGGCTGAATGTGGAGACAATGGAAGCATAAGTGAACTTGCATTTTACAGGACAGGATTTCTTCCTTCCTATGATATGCCTTTATCTTTTTAAAGAGAAGTTTCAGGGGATTGAATAGAGCCATTACAGATATAATAAGGATGCAACCGATATTTTGTACAACTGGGTTAATTTAAGGCTTTAAAGTGATTTATTTACTTTTATATTTTTGCTTTAAAATCATGTTAGAGCTTAAAGATGAGATTATATTAGGCTTCCTTTTTGAGGAGAGAACTGTTTTCTGGAAACACTCAGTTAAAGGATTTAAAATTGCACTTCATTTTCCACCAAACTTTTAAAACTAAATTGTTCGATGATTTTGACTCCAGTATATTGAATACATTTAATTCTAATAGGTTTTCTTCTCCAAATGTTTCAAATTATAAGACAATCCTGTCATTGTATTCTTCATCAGAATCTGGCACTGCCTCTCTTTCTCTGCTTATTTTGCTTAAATGACACTATTTCTGGACTGAGTAATGACAGACATGCTTGATATAAATATATGTTTATAATGTTAGAGTCATTTTTAGAAGGTTCAGAAAGTCTTTTCAGCTAATGTTCTTGATCATACGTCCCACTTTAAAAATATTTTTTCGATAACGTTCATTTTTTTGGTAATGTTCTATGTGTTTAATTTTTGCTTCTATATTGATTTATTTCCCTTTTTTTTAATACTGATCCTGTTTTTATTTATATTTTCAATAATTTTTTTTACAAATGGGACTGAATTTATTTAACTTCTTTTTTTTATTAGTTTCAGATGCACAAAACAATGTAATAGACATTTATCATTTATATCCCTCACACTGTCAACCCTCCCTCCCCACATCCGCTATCCCTCTGACATCGCACACAGCCATTACATTTCCACTGCTCTATTCCTAATGCTGTACTCCGCTTTTTGTAACTATATAAATAACATATATATATATACACACACATACATATGCATACATATATATGTATGTATATATATACATGTATATATATACATATATATAAGTTTATATATATACACATATATGTGTATGTATGTGTGTGTATATATATATATATATATATATATATATACACACACACACACTAGTTGACATTCATTATTCTTCAGCTTCAGGTGTACAGTGCAGTGATCAGGCATCTACATCTTCCCTGAGGTGGTCTCCCTAACAAGACAAGTGTCCATTGGATACCCTACAAAATCTTTACAACATTATTGATTATATTCCCCAAATTAACTTTAATAACCCCATGGCAATCTTGTGGTTACTGACAGTGCTTTTTTTTTTTTTTTTTAAGTTTATTGGGGTGACGATTGTTAGTAAAATTACATAGATTTCAGGTGTACAATTCTGTATTACATCATCTATAAATCCCATTGTGTGTGCACCACCCAGAGTCAGTTCTTCCATCACCATATATTTGTTGCCCCTTACCCTCATCTCCCACCCCCCTCCCCCCTTACCGTCTGGTAACCACTAAACTATTGTTTTTGTCTATGAGTTTTTGTTTCTCATTTGTTTGTCTTGTTCTTTTGTTGTTTTTGGTTTATATACCACATATCAGTGAAATCATATGGTTCTCTGCTTTTTCTGTCTGACTTATTTCATTTAGCATTATACTCTCAAGGTCCATCCATATTGTCACAAATGTTCCTATATCATCTTTTACTTTTTTAATAGACTTCATTTTTTGTAGCAGCATTAGGTTCAAGATTGCAAGATTGGAAGGTTCAAGATTAGGAAGATTGAGGAAAAAGAACAGAGTTCACATATAACCCCTACCCCACATCTGCACAACCCCCACTATCATCATCCCACACCAGCTATTTTTTCTATTATTGATGTCTAGTTTAATTCCAGTGTTGTCTGAGAACATGCATGATTTCTGTTCTTTCAAATTCGTTATGATATGTTTTATGGCCTGGAATGTATTTTGGTGAATGTAGGTAAATTTGAGAAGAATATATGTTCTGCTGTTGTTGGATGAAGTTGTCTATAGATATCAATTATATCCAGTTGTTTGATGGTGCTGTTGAGTTCAACTATGTCCTTCCTGATTTTCTGCCCACTGGGTCTGTCCATATTTGACACAGGGATATTGAAATCTCAAACTATAATCGTGGATAGATTCATCTATTTCTCCTTGCAGTTCTATCAGTTTTTGCCTTATGCATTTTGATGCATGCACATTGGAGTTGTTATGTCTTAGAGAATTCATCCCTTTATCATTATCTAATGCCCCTGTTTATCCATGATAATTCTCCTTGCTCTGATGTCTGCTCTGTATGAAATTAATATACCTACTCTTGCTTTTGATTAGCATTAACATGGTTTGTATTTCTCCATTCCTTCACTTTCAATCTATATGTGTCTTTAAAGAGGGTTACTTGAAGGCAACTTATAGTTGGGTCTTATTTTTTATCCGCTATGACAATCTCTGTTTATTAATTGGGACATTTAGATCATTGATGTTCAAAGTGGTTATTGATATAGTTTGATTAATATCTACTATATTTGCTACTATTTTCTATTTGTTGCCCTTGTTCTTTCTTTCTTTTTTTTTGTCTTCCACTCTTTTTCTTTCTTTTGTGGGTTTAATTAAGCATTTTACATGATTCCATTGTCTTTCTTAGCTTATCAATTATACTTCTTTTTAAACTTTTTTTAGTGGTTGCCCTAGATTTTGCAATACACAATTACTACTAATCCAAGTCCACTTTTGAATAACACTATACTGCTTAATAGGTGGTACAAGTTCCTTATAAAAACAAAATATTCCTAATTCTTCCCCTTCATGCCTTCTATCACTGATGTGATTCATTGCACTTATATATAAGCAATACATAATCATACACAAAAGCATACATAATCAAATGCATTGTTGAAAGAAAAGAATAACAAAAGCTTTTATTTTATCTTAATTCATTCTCCAGTGCTCGCTCTTCATTTCCGTCTGAGTTTTAGACCTATATTGTTTTCCTTCTGTCTAAAGAACTTCTTTTAACATTTCTTGCATGGCAGGTTTACTTGCAACAAATTCCCTCAATTTTTGTTTGTCTGGGAAAGTCTGTTTCTCCTTCACTTTTAAAGGATACTTTCACAGGAAACAGACTTAAGGATTGTTTTTTTTCTTCTTCTCTCAACATTTAAAAATTTTTATTTCCCTCTCTTCTTGCTTGTATTGTTGCTGAGGAGAAGTTTGATGTAATTCTTATCTTTGCTCCTTTACAGGTAAGTTTATTTTTATTCTGGCACCTTTCAAGATTGTATCTTTGATTTTTTTGCAGTTTGAAAATGCAAAAATGATAGGTGTAGGTTTTTTGTTTTGTTTTGTTTGCATTAATCCTGCTTTGTGTTTTCTGAGCTTCCTGGTCTTGTGGTTTGGTGTTTTACTTTAATTTGGGGGATATTCTCAGTTATTATTGTTTCAAATATTTCTTCTGTACCTTCCTCTCTTTGCCTTCTAGTAGTTCCATTATGTGTATGTTATAACTTTTGTGTTTGTTCCACAGTTCTTGAATATTGTTTCTTTTTTTTTTTTCAATCTTTTTTCTCTTTGCTCTTGTGTTTAGGAAGATTCTGTTGACATATCCTGAAACCTAGTGATTATTTTGTCAGCCATATCCATTCTACTAATGAGCACATCAGAGTCATTATTAATTTCTATTATAGTGTTTTTTATCTCTAGCTTTTTGTTTTTTTATTTGATTATAAGAAAAGTTGAGCATCTCTTCTCTTTTTATAATTTTTTTGATTGTGATGAAAGACATATAACAAAATTTACCATCTTAAGTATTTTTAAGTTACAGTTCGGTGGTATTTAGTACATTTATAATGTTGTGCAACCACCACCATTCATCTCCATAACTCTTTGTATCTCATAAAATTGAAATCAATAGTACAAATAGGTAGAACTAAGAAGGCAACAGAGGAATTAAAATAGAATATTCAAAATATCAGATTAACCTAAAAGGAGGAAGAGAAAAACAACAACAAGATGCAAAACCAGAAAACAATTCACAATGTAATAGACCCAAACCTAATCATACTGAAAATTACTTTCAAAATAAAGAAACTAAGCACTAATTAAAAAGCAGTGGTAATCAGACTGGATAAATTAACAATCTTTATATTTGTTGAACGTAAACCATATGCCATTAAATGCTGAGGTAAAGAAGCAAGTGATCTATATTAAATAAAAATGTAGACTTCAAAACAAAGAATATAAATAAAAAAGATAAAGAGGACTGCTTAATAATGATAAGGCCAGTTAGGAAACCATAAGAATCATAAATGTGTATGCATCTAAAACAGAGCTTCCAAATATATGAAGCTAAGACTAACAAAACCAAGGGGAGAACTACATAAATGTACAACCATATCGAGAGATTTTAACACCCTCTCTCAGAAATTGATTTTTTAAAGTATATCAGAGTGGCATTAAAAAATTGAACAGCAGTAGCAACCCCTTTTATAAAACACTGTCTCAAGAACTGCAGAAAAAACATGGAATATTCACAAAAATAGATGATATGCGGGGCCATGAAACAAGTCTCAATACATTTCAAAAGAATGAAATGTTCTTAGACCTCAATAGAATAAAAGCAGAAATCTGTAACTAGAAAATTTCCAGCTTCTATAGAGCCCATGAGTCAAAAAAGAAATTACAAGAAAAAAATTGGAAAATACTTCAAACTGAAAGATAATGAAAACACAATATATTAAGATTTGTGGGATGTTACCTCATGTAGCTTAGAGAGAAATGTTTAGCTTTAAATGAATAATAAATAAGGAATGTTTGAAATCAGCAATCTAACCTTCCACTTTAAATTAGAAAAAGGAATGAATTAATACTAAGTAGAAGGGAAGCAATAATAATAAGAAAAAGATAAATGAAATAGGAAACAGACAAATCTAGAGAAAATTATCAAATACTATATTTCATTCTTAGAATGAAACTTGAAAAAGATGAATAAATTTGGTAAACCCTTAGCAAGACTGATAACAAAAAAAAAAAATGGAGAACATTAATATTAGGAATGAAAGGGAGCATCTCCAGATTCTGCAGAGATTATAAGAATAATAAGGGCTTACTACTTCTGGGGCAAATTTGAGAATGTAAGATTTTTACAACCACTTTGAAAACAATTTTGTCCCTCCCTACTCACAGTTTTATTGAGATATAATTGACATGTAGCATGTATTTAAGGTGTACAACATAATGATTTGATATTTGTATATTGCAAAATGTGTATTGCACATTAAATTTTAGTTAACATTTATCACCTCACAGAGTTGCAATGTTTTTTCCTGTGATGAGAACTTTTAAGATCTACTCTTAGTAACTTTCAAGCATACAATATAATATTGTTAGCTATAGTCACCATGCTGCACATTACAGCCCCAGAATTTACTTATAACTGGGTTTGTACCTTTTAACCACCTTCACCCAATTCCTGGACCCCCAGTTCTGGCAACCACCAATCTGTTCTGTTTTTCAGATTTCACATGTAAGTGAGATGATGTAATATTTATCTTTCTTTGTATGACTTATTTCACTTAGCATAATACTTTCAAAGTCCATCTATGTTGTTGCAAATTGCAGGATTTCCTTCTTTGTTATCATTGAATTATGTATAATAGACAAAACATAGAAAAAACGTGTCCATTGATGGATGAATGAATAAATAATGTATTTATTCATCCATCGATGGACACTTACGTTATTTCCATGTCTTGGCTATTGCACATAATGCTGCAATAAACATGGGGGTGCAACTATCTTTTGAAGTTTGTGTTGTTTCCTTTAAATATGTACTCATAAGTGGAACTGCTGGATGATGTGGTAGTCCTATTTCAAAAATTTTGAGGAATCTCCATGCTGTTTTTCCATAGTAGCTGTACTACTTTACATTCCTACTAACAGTGCCCAAGGGTTCTGTTTTTGTCCACATCCTTGCAAGCATTTGTAATCTTGACTTTTTGATGATGGCCATTCTAATAGGCCTGGGGTGATATCTCATTGAGGCTTTGATTTGTATTTCTCTAATGATTAGTGATAGTGAGCAGTTTTTCATGTACCTATTGGCCATTCATATATCTTTTTCAGAACAGTGTTCAGATCGTTTGTCCATTTTTAAATTAGATTTTTTCTTTTTCTTTTTTTTTACAATTGAGTTGTATGAATTCTTTGCATATTTTAGATATTAACCTCTTATCAGATGTATGGTTTGCAAATAATTTTTTCCTTTCTGTAGTTTGCCTTTTCATTTTGTTGATGGTTTCTTTTGCTGTGCAGAAGCTTTTTAGTTTGACATAGTGCTACTTATGTTTTGTTTAGTTAATTGTGCTTTTGGTATCAAATCCAGAAAACCATCACCAAGACCCATCAAAGCTTACTCTTGATGTTTTCATCTAGGAGTTTTATATTTTAATCATTAATCAATATTGAGTCCATTTTTGTGAGTGGCGTAAGATAGGGATCTAGTTTCATTCTGTAAAATGTGGCTGTTCCGTTTTCCCAACACCATTTTTTAAAGAGACTGTCTTCTCCATTGAGTGTTCTTGGCTCCCTTGTAATATGTTAGTTGACTGTATATGCTTCAGCTTATTTCTGGGCTCTTTATTCTGTTCCATTGGCCGATATGCCTGTTTTTATGTCAGTACCACACTATTTTGATTACTAATGCCTTATAATATAGCTTGAACTCAGGAAGTGTGATGCCTCCTGCTTTGTTCTTCTTTCTTAGGATTGCTTTTGCTATTCAGAATCTTTTGTGGTTCCATATACATTTTAAGATTGTTTTTTTCTATTTCTGTAAAAAAATGCCATTGTTTGAAAGTTACACATCTTATTATTCTTCTTTAAATTGGTAACACTTTATTTTTCTATCAACATTGACAATCCATCTTTTTTACCTGCCTCTCATAACCTCAACTGTCAGGGATTTTGGTATATTTCATTACCCCTCATTGTCTACCCATTGAATTTACTTTCTGAAAAACGTGAAATTGTAGTTTCAGATTTTTATTGTTGTAAAACCATGGTTCCTCTACTTTTAGAGAAATGGTTTCTGAAGTTGTATTATGCTTCAAAACCATTAGAATAAAAATTTAATGATTTTACCCATTTCTTCACTTTTCCTTATTTCCTGAATTCCACAATAACATTTTTTTTTTTTGCTGTTAGTGACGTACATAGTCTAGTGAACTTTCAGAATCTTTGTAATTGGAAAATATGTATTTCTTTGCCTTCAAAATAACTTGATGGTTTAGTTTTGTATTGGAATTCTAAGTTTAAAATTATTTTACTACAGAGATAATATTGCCATGTGGAATTCCTGCGTATGTGTAGTCATATGCTGGTCTACTTAAATATTTTTGCAGCTAGCATGTTCTGAACTTTTTCCTTCCTCTTTCTCTCTCTATCTCCCTCTCTTCCCCCTCCCTTCTTCCTTTATTTTTCTTTTTTCCTTTATTTCTTCTTAGACATCAAAGTAACTTTACCCTTGTCAAAAATTTCAATTAGATATATATGATATGCCTTTCCCTGACAACTGCTAGATTTTCAGTGGACTCATATCTATTTTCTTTGTCCCTTAACATTTTTCTCATAATTCATTACTTTTTTGTTCTGCACTGTATTCCAGAAGACTCCCTCAACTGCATTTCTAGGTTACAATTTAATCTTCACTAACTTGCATTATGCAATTCAACTCATATACTGAGATCTTTTTGTGTGGAGTTGGGGAATTGTTTCTGTTGTCCAACCACTCTGATCACTTTTTCATACCAATTTTTTGTTGTTGTGATATCCTCTCATCTCTCTGAGGGTACTACTAATGATTAGTTTGTAGTTTCCTTTGGTCGGTCTTCTTTGTAAATTCTGTTACCTCAAGTGTTAGTTCTTTTTCACTTTGATTTTCCTCAGGTACTTGGTGGGTTTTGGATATATGTTTATATTTATGAGGAGGGATTTCTATTTCAGTGCTTTTAGGTGAAAAGTATTTCTTCAGCAAGTTGAGAATTCTTGTTTTCCTAGAAGTGAATATTGATTCTCAAGATTGTGCAGAAAAGACAAGGAGGATGTACATGAATGTGGGCTTTTCTGACTGTAAGTGGTTATCTTGTGGATGGAGGTCACCCATCCTTATTAGCTGAAATATGTGTAGAATACTGCCCCATTTCTGAGGCTCCAGTGTTTTTAGCCCTGAGTATCTTTCATACCAGAACTAATAATTTATTTAGAGGAATATACTTTCAGCATATTAAACACACACACACAGACACACACACACAGACACACACACACACACACACACACACTTTGAAGTCTAGAAGGGCTATCAAGATTTGAAGGAAAGGAGTTATAAATCAGTAACGTTTCACTGGGGTAGAGAGACATATTAGTTTCCTATTGCTGCAGTAGCAAATTACCAAAAACTTAGTTACAACAATGCAGATGTATTCTCTTATTGTTCTGGAGGTCAGACATCCTAAAATCAAGGTGTCAACTAGGCCATGTTCCTTCTGGAGGCTCTGGGTAGAATCCATTTCCATTGAGGCTTTGGGTAGAATCCAGTTCCATTGAGGCCCAGGGTAGAATCCATTTCCAGTGAGGCCCTGGGTAGAATCCATTTCCATTGAAGCTCTGGGTAGAATCCATTTCCATTGAGGCTCTGGGTAGAATCCATTTCCTTGGTTTTTTTCTGGTTTCTAAAGGTTGCCTGCATTCCTTAGTTCATGGCCCTTTACTCCATCTTCAGAGCCAAGAGTGCAGTGTCTTCAAATCTTTCTCTCTCTCTGACCTTTGCTTCTGTCTTAACATCTCCTTCTCTGAGTCTGACCCCCTTCCCTTCTCTTACAAGGACCCTTGGGATTACATTGCGCCCACTCAGATAAGCTAGGATTATCTCTCCACCTCGAGACCCTTAACTAAGTCAATTCTGCAAGTCCCTTTTGCCATGTAAGGTGACATATTCACTGGTTCTGAGAAATAAAATGTGGACACTTTTGGGGGATCATTATTCTGCCTCCCTTAGGAGGCTAAGAGGTGTCTGCTTCTGAGCTGGTGAGGCACAGCACTGAGTGGACTCGGGAGCAGTTAAGGAGGAAGCATCTTCGGTTTGAGGTCGATGTTCTAGTTGTCTCTCTGCCCTTTGCTGTTGGTCTTTCCACTTCCTCCACCTCCACACTCCCACCACTCCCACTATCCCTCCTTTCCTTGCTCCCTGATGCTCCTCAACACTAATATCTCAAAGTTATCCTACAGGGATGCAGAAGCTGTACCACCAAATTAACACAATTCAAAGGATAAATGTCAACATTTATACAAAGTATTGTCAGAATATAAAATGTAGGTAGGCTTCTTTATGGATTCTGTGAGAGCCTGTAAAAATCCAATTTATGTACCAGAAATGACTACACATGTTATACAATTGAAATACCTCTACCGAATCCTGAAATGTATATGTGTTGGGCCTGCATTTAATCTAGGGTCGTCTCTTTAGATTATGATGTGAAATGCACTTTTGAGGTCTTTGATGAGAACCACATGGCAGAGTTTTGCCATTTAGCTGTAGAATGGGGTAGGCTCTCTGCCTGCACAATGCGTACGGTATAGCTTTCGTGTTGGATGGGTGGCCTGCTTGTCTGTGTATATAACAGATGCATCTTTCTGAAACAGTGAAATCTGATGATAGAGCCCATATTTAATAACGAGCTGTTGATAGAATTAAACACTTATTAGCAAAGGATGCTATCTATCCATTCTCTGCATTGAAAGCAGAGGTTTTTTTGTGTTTATTGTGGATCTGGCCAGTGTTCTTTCCACAGCATTGTGCTCCCAAGAAAGGGCACATAAGCAAAAGAACAGATACAGAAAGGAGCAAATATATGGATATGACCGTAGCATCATCCCAGGATGACCTAATTTCAGCATATAGCGACTGGTTCCTTTTTTCTACTTCCTTTTTTTCATTTACATTACATGGACACCCAGAGTCACCTTATCATTGGCATCATACCTTGATATTATAGTTGCTTTTTTCTTTTTCTTTTGGTCAAAATGGGGCTAGGTCCAGGATACTTTTCTGAGTCTCTACAGTTTGAAGGGTTTGGTCTGAGTTGTATATGGAGTCCTAAAGTCAGAATTGGTCTCTATTGAAAGCTCCAACCATTTTTACCCCAATAAGCTTTAATTAAAATAAAAAAAAGAAAAAAGAAAGAGAGAGAGAGAGAGAGAGAGAGAGAGAGAGAGAGAGAGAGGAAGAAGAAAATGATAAAGCTCCCCCTTGGCTCTCTGAGAGCTGTTGCTATGCTGGTTATAAGTGGGCTTTGTTTCCACAGTCTCTCAAAAAGCAGAACAGTAAGAAAAATCAACATCTAGGGTTCATGTAGTTCTCATATTGCTAAGGACTAAGATCTTTCTAAGTTTCAAGAGGAGGTAAACACCCTAACAGAATTTACTTGCCTTTTTTTTTTTTAATATTTCCCCCAAGATTCACTGGGCTTCGTCCAGTTTTGACGACTTCTGTTTCTGCATGATTTAGTGAGATTTGACATTTTTATTGTTGTTGTTGAAGACCTATTCCTAAAAGAGAGGGATTGCTTGGGTGCAAAATTTAAGAAGAGCAAAATAAGAAGGCAGCTTTCCAGAGCAATGCCACCATATTTTTCAGCTTTGCATCCCAGAAACACAAGATTGTCTTATAAGAAACACAAGTAAGGGATTTTTCTCTGGAGACCAATAATAATCACAAAAATCCCTTAAACTGCAAAAAAATTAAATAGATTATAATCAAGGAAATATTTAAAACAAAATCCAGCTGTTAATCTAAATGCTGATGTTTTCATCCTGGTTATAATAGCTTTGGATTGAAAAGACTCAAAGAGAATGCCTCAGAGTAAAATCAAAACTTATTAATTGTATCATTTTCACCTATATTCTCCTGAGCAGAAGTGCATTCTGGTTGGCCCTATAATTGTCATACTAATTAAGTAAAAGAAACAAAAGAGGCTCTATTTAAACAGACAATTATAACTGAGTTAATGTCACCCTAGAACATTTTATAAGCTCAAATATTTGTTGCAAGAATTGACTGATTGGAAAGTACTAGGATTAAATTTAATGACATTTATTTTTAAGTGAACAGGTGAAATTTATACTTAAATAGCACAAACAGTTTAAAGTCATTTTAGGAAAATTAGAAAATGTAGATAAGCCAGGAATAGGAACATGTAAGAGCAAGATTACATATTACTGATTCAAATTCTTGACTCCCAAACCACTCTCTAAAGAAAGACTGAAAATATAAGATTTGGGGGGTAAAATAAGAGAAGTCTTGAATTTAGGAAAATGTCAACTACCTTATACAAATGTCATGGTGTTCTGCTACATACATTACAGTTTTTATCACGTGAAGAAAGATGTGGAGAGTCATAGGTCTTTTCCTTTTCTGAGATAGCTGTGCAGTATTTTGGGAGTAAGAAAAGGACATTCAGGTGGGGCTGGGGGTGGGAACAACACTAAGGGCCAGGTCTGGAAGCATTGGTGGAACATTGGAGAGGCTGGCACCCTAGTCGCATCTTCATGCTGCAGATCAAGGAGTTGTTAGAGTCTATAAATGGTGGGGATGGAAGGAAAATCATGTGGTTCCTCCCACTATGTTCCTATCATCCAGTGGCTTCTTCAAAAGGTGTGGTCTCACCTGGGATTTCCCTAATCTTTAGGAGCTGAGTTCTTAAGATAAAAAATAGACCAGGGAAGAAACCAGGTCAAATTCACTTGGGGTTATTTCCACAGTTTTGGATCAATAGTGGCAAAGGGAAGAGTAGAAAGGAAGCTACAAATATCCTCACTAAACAGGAAGCCAATGCTAATTTTTTTTCATCATTAAATTTCTGGTTAGCACTGCTGCAGAGAAACAAATTGAAATCCCAGCCCTGTCTCCTTAGTAGGCCTTTATACACCACTAGGATGCTATACTGCCCCCAGGAACATGGTACCGAACAAATGAAAAACAATAACATTAAAAACAACGTTACTGAAGGCAAAGTTCCTGGGCTGTTTGGCCCACAATACCCATGTGACTCCTAGGTATATACTTCCGACTGCTGAATGGTCCCAGGCTAACAACACAAATCTGCATTTTTCTGCTTGTTTTTAAAATATAAATATTTTATTTTTGAACATGGAATACATATACATGTTAAAAAATAAGGTACAAAGATCATTTTAAACATCAGAAATAATCCTTTTTCCTCGTTACTATTTTTTAACTACAAAAATTACAATGCGCTTCTTGTAACAAATGTAGAGGAGTGATCAAAGTAAAAGGTGAAAGCCAAACTGTATTAGTTTCCTATTGCTGTTGTAACAAATATAACCACAAATTTAGCAGCTTAAAATAACCCAGATTTATTCTTTACAGTTCTGGGTGCCAGAAGTCTGAAATGGGTTAGTCTCCCGATCTTAAGATCCCCAGGGATTTTGATTTAATTGGTCTGGGATGTTGGGCTGGGCATCAGCATTTTCAGACCTTACCAAGTGATTTTAACATGCAAAAGGCCTGACCTGACCTGAAGGTGTCACATGGTGACAAAGGAGGGTAACTAACTTTAGTTTTATGATGCCTGGGACTTTCCACCCTAAGGCTCATCCCTGCTCACTCCTTGCACTCAAAACTTGTGATGATAGGGCCGGCCCGGTGGCTCAGGCGGTTGGAGCTCTGTGCTCCTAATTCCAAAGTCTGCCGGTTCAATTCCCACATGGGCCAGTGGGCTCTCAACCACAAGGTTGCCAGTTCGATTTCCCGCAAGTGATGGTGGGCTGTGCCCCCTACAACTAGCAACAGCAACTGGACCTGGAGCTGAGCTGCGCCCTCCACAACTAAGACTGAAAGGACAACAACTTGACAACAACTTGAAGTTGAACGGCACCCTCCACAACTAAGATTGAAAGGACAACAACTTGGAAAAAATCCTGGAAAAATACACACTGTGAAAAATACACACTGTTCCCCAATAAATTCCTGTGCCCCTTCCCCAATAAAATCTTTAAAAAACAAACAAACAAAAAAACTTGTGATGATAGATCCAGGGTGTGGGCTTCTGCAGGGTTTTCAGCCCTTGTCTAACATCCATTATAAGATACCCCTGGGGTAATATGATTTCATTAGCCAGAATAATAATTATGCAGTGCAATAATCTCAAATGAAAAACAATAAACCAGAGATCCCTGGAAGTATTCGAACCAAATGGCCCAAGATATTTAAATGAACTTATATTAAAAGACACAAATGGACAATATAAGCATATGAAACAAAAGCACAAAAACATAAATCTAGTATAAATATTAGGTGTGAAAAAGAAAATAATTGAAATAAACATAATAGATAGTATAAATCGTAGAACGGATATAGCTTGGAGAACCAACTGATGAGTTAGAACATATTGAGAAACTCTCTAAAGAAGAAAATAGGAGAGGAAAAGAAAGAAAATGGAAAAATTAAGATATGTGGAAGATAGAAGTAGATGTGCCAACTTCTACAGAAAAAATGATTCTAAAAGGAGAGAGAAATAATAATGAAAACATATTTGGAAAAGCAATGCGAAACTTTCCCCAGAATTAAGAAATATGAAAAACTTCAGATTACAAAGTGTCCGTAAATATCAGAGAGAAAACAAAAAGCCTAGACATAGGACAGTGTAATTTAAGAACACCAAAACCAAATACAATTTTGACATCTCACAAAGAAAAACAGGTAACCTTCAAACAAATACTATTGTTTTTGTGCTTCTGTTTCATATGCTTATATTACTAACATAGATATAAAAAGACAGTAATGTTTCGATTCACTTAAGGACAAAACTTTGAATTCAGAATTTTATATCCTGCTGAATTTCCATTTATGTGTCAGACCTTAATGAAACAATCTCAGACACACAAAGCCTCAGTAGGATCATTACACAAAAATCCAGAGTTTTAGAGAAAGTACTCAAATATGAAGAGGAACAAATCTAGGAGATGCTACAAATAAATATGGAAAGTTAGAATGATCAAATAACTGTAAAAATAAACACTGCACAATAAAACAGAAAATAAAAAAGTATAAGCAAAATAAAGTATATACATACTATCCAAGGATTCAAATTCTAAGAGATCACAATATCAAAATGACAACATATGAAGGGAGAGAAAGGAACACAAAAGTGTGTTAAAGTTCTAATCTTGTAAGGGGGTGTTGTGGGTTGAACTGTACCCCCTCAAAACATATGGTCAAGTTCTAACCCCCAGTACCCCACAGTGAATATGATCTTATTTGGAAATAGGCTCTTTGTGGCTGTAATCGGATTCAGATGAAGTCTTACTAGATGAGGGTGGGACCTAAATCCAACGACTGGTGTCTTTATAAGAAGGGGAGATTTGGGTGCACAGACGTACAAGGAAGAAGGCCATGTGAAAACGAGGCAGAGATGGGAGTGATGCAGCTATAGTTCCAAGGAACTCCATTACCAGCTACCACCAAAGCCAGAAGAGGCATGGAACAGATTGTCCCTCAGAGCCTCCAGAAGGAACATGGCCCTGCCAACACATTGGTTTCAGACTTCTAGCCTCCAGGACAGTGAAACTGTGTTTTTCTGTTGTTTTAAGCCATCCAGTTTGTGGTACTTTGTTATAACAGCCCTAGGAAACTAATACAGAGGAAGTTACAGAGACCAAGTTTAAAAAAAATAAGAAATGAAAAAGAATATAGAAAAAGCAAGAAAATTGGATGTAAAAAGATGATTAAAACAAGTCCAAACATATCAGTAACCATGATCAATATAAATGAACTAAAAACTATCAGTGCAAAAATAGAGATTAATGGAATGGATTTTAAAAAATCCAGTTATGTGCTGAAGCATAAGACAACCTTAACACAGAAGGCTATATAGAAGTAGAAAGTAAGATGATGTAAAATATATATTAGGTAAATGCTAATTAAAAGAAAGCTGGCATTGCTTATTAATTAATATTAAATTAATATAAAAAAATATAAAATGTGTATTTTAAAATAAAAAGCATCATTAGGGATATAGAGGTTTATTATATAATGATAAATGTTCAATTCACCAAGAAGATATAAAAATTACTTGAAAATTCTAAACGTGTATACCTAATAAATTAATTTGAATATATAAAAATTGATAAAATTACAGGAAGAAATTGAAAAATCCAAATGTTATAGTAGGGAATTTAGCAAACATCTAATTGTTGAGATGTTAAAAACAAAAATTATCAGTCAAAAATACAGATTTGAATGAGGCAAGAAGCTTGATTGAATGGACACATTTAGCAGTTATAAAAATTCATCATTTTCTAAGTCATAAAGCAAATCTCAACATTTTATAGAATAGGTATTATACTGACCAAAATATAATTTTATTAGAATTTAATGACAAAAAGAAA
This sequence comes from Rhinolophus sinicus, assembly GCF_057876585.1. Lineage (NCBI taxonomy): Eukaryota > Metazoa > Chordata > Mammalia > Chiroptera > Rhinolophidae > Rhinolophus > Rhinolophus sinicus. The sequence continues at coordinate 127,359,338 of NC_142501.1, forward strand.
GTATTAAAATTTTCCATTATTGGAGAGTTAAACAATCTACACTTCTAAAAAACTCATGGCTTAATATGAAATCAGGAATAAAATTTGAAAGTACTCAAAAATGAATGACATTCTTTTCAATTACACGAACACTTTTTAAATGACCCATATATTGTGGTTCTCTGAACACAAAGAATTAAGCTGAACATACTAAACAAAAAAGTAACTAGAAAAATAATAATGTAATTGGAATTTTAAAATTATACTTTTGAGGAACCCATGGGTCAAAGAAAAAGTCATAATGAAAATTAGAAAATGTTTTAAACAACAAAGAACTACTTCATTTTAAAACATATGGATGGTATATTGTCTTTACCACATTAAAACATATATTGAGGAAAACTTATAGCCATTAATGCATAAATTTAAAAAATAAATGCTGAAAATTAATGTCAGGCAAAATGAACTGTGAAAATAGACCAAAGAAAGTAGAAAGAAAGGAAATAATATTTTGCAACAGTGAATATAACTACAGTTACAGATAACGTTATGAATAATTATTGAGTAATGTCAGCAAGAAAAGGCTACGTTTAGCATGATACCCTTTTAAACATTTATTTAGTAAATGGTTTATATGGTAATAACACATAATATAAAATTTTTAAATGTATATATAGTTCAGTAGTTATGTGTATTAGCATTGTTGTGACACGGATCTCCAGAACATTTTCATCTTGCAAATCTGAAAATCTATACCCACTAACTAACTCCTTTTGTCCTCCTCCCCACAGTCACTGGTAATCATCCTACTACTTTCTGTTTCTATGAATTTGACTACATTAGATACCTCTTGTAAGTGGAACCATACAGTGTGTCTCTTTCTGGGACTGGTTTATTTCACCTACCATTAATGTCCTCAGGATTCATTCATGCTGTAATATGTGTCCCAATTTCCTTCTCTCTCAAGGCTGAATAATACTCCACTGGGTGTATACATCACATGTTGTGTATCCATTCACGTAAGCAACCACCGATCTGCTGTCTGTCCCAATAAATTAGATTGCATTGTCTAGAGATTTATACAAATGGAATCATGCTATGTACTTTTGTTGTCTGGCTTCTTTCATTCAGCATAATTATTTTGAGATTCATTCATGTTGTTGCATGAATCAATAGGCCATTTCTTTCTTTGGCAGATAGTATTCCATTGCATGGAAATATCACAATTTTTTTTATTCAACTTTTTAAGTTTAGCCATTTTAGTAGGTGAGTAATGGTATCCCTATTAACTAATGAGGATAAGCATCTTTTCATGTGTCTAGTTGCCATCTATATATCTTCTTTGGTGAAGTGTCTGTTGAAATTTCTTTTGAGATTTTGAGATTTTTAGAAATTATTATTGTTTTGGTACTTCTTTATACATTCTAGGTATAAGTCCTTTATCAGATAGATGATTTGCAAATATATTTTTCCTAGTCTGTAGCATGTCTTTTTATGCTCTTGAAAGTGTTTTTGAAGAGCAGAAGTTTTCAGTTTTGATGAAGCCTAATTTATCAATTTGTATTTATGTGGACTGTACTTTTGGTACCATGTTTAAGAAATCTTAACCTAAGGCCATGTACATTTCCTTTTATATTTTTTTTTCTAAAAGTTTTATAATTTTAGGCTTTACATTTAGATCTCTGTTCCATTTTGAATTAATTTTTGTATATTGTACAAGGTATGGGACAAATTTTTTTTTTTTTTTTTTTTTGCATGTGGATATTCAGTAATTCTAGCATGATTGTTGGGAAAAAAATCATTCTTTACCATTAAGGTTATTTTCATATTATTTCATCTAGACCTAGTTTGAAATCATGGACTATGGAATGCTATATTGCTTAGTGTTACATGTACATGTGGCAAAGGATAAAGGAAAGCAACGGAGGCTAGGCCCAGAATTCAGGATAGTAGCAAGGGGATGAGATCAGGCAAGTACCCACACAGGATTGGTATTATTTCCATCTTGTTACTTGGGTGCTGGACACAATGTGTGGTAAGAAGTATAAGATGGCCCTAATTATCTCTGTCCCCTGGTGTTACACCTGTGATTATGTCACTTAATGTTGCAAAAGGGATTTTACAGATATAATTAAGGTTAATAATCAGTTGATTTTGAGTTAATCGAAAGAGTGATTTGTCTGGGTGGGCCCAATTTGATCATATGAACTCTCTAACAGCAGAAATGCTTTCTCCAGCTTGTTACAGTAATCCAAGTCTTCAGAGAATCAAAGGATTTGACTGACATGCCATTTAAAGGATTTGACTGACGTGCCATTTAAATCCTCCAACTGCAATGAACTAAATTCTGCTCACAATAAGAATGAGCTTGGACACTGATTCTTCCCCAGAGCCTCCTCTGAGAATTCAGCCTGGCTGATACCTTGATTTCAGCCTTGTGATAACCTCAGCAGAGAACCCTGTCTCACCATGCCAGACTTCCGACATACAGAACTGTGAACTAATAAAGGGGTGTCATTTTAAGCGTCTAAGTTTGTAGTACTGTGCTGTGGAGCAACAGAAAACTAATATGCATGAGTATTTACATTGTAGTAGCTGGACCTTTTACATATGTTATAAATGGTCTTTAGTGTAATTTCATTTTTAATAAACATTTCTGCTTTGTAGAATTTTTTAAATTTTTATTTTATTGAGATATAATTGACATATAACATTGTATAAGTTTAAGATGTACCAGGTGTTGATTTGATACATTTGTTTATTAAAGAGAAAGCCAGCAATTAATTTTCTTGATTTCAGTGGGTCTTCTGAACAATGCACATAGAAACAGCGGTGTGTGTGTGTGTGTGTGTGTGTGTGTGAAAAGAATGTGAAGATTTGATCTACACAATAATGAAAATATGTCTTCATGCTAAACCATGGGTTATGGGCCATGCCCAAGGCCTTTTTATAACAAGTCTTTTATTAGACTACATAAATACCAAGCAAAGACTATAACATTGGGCCAAGAATGCAAACTATTTATAGAGACCTGGATTTTGGGAAATGATTGAGTCCTGTTTATTCTATGTAATGATGTTATTGTTGCACTAAACATAGGGGTTGTAAAATGATTGTATATGTTAGTTTAAATGTATAAATATTTCTGTTATGGTATCCTTATGTACACTGACCATGAATATTTTATTTTACGGTGTACTTGAATTAAATATACTACAAGCAAACAAGGCATTTGAACTTGGAGTGAAACTGCATGGCAGCTAGTATCCTGAACCCATCAAGCATGAAATTGCTGCTAATAATACAAGTGAAATAGGAGCAAAAACCCTGAAGCCTTAAGAAGGCAATTCCATTAACTCCAAACAACATTTTAACATATTTTAACAGATGTGAAGATGAATGGCACCAGATAAATGAAACCTAATGTGAATAATCAGCCACAAGATGGCATTTGGATACTGATATTTAGTTTGAGAAAGTATTATAACTTAAATACATGTCTATACTAACCTCTTTCTTTCCCAGGCCACTTTCTCTCATATCACTCTGCGATAAGACTGCTAGGTTTATGTTCTCTGTTGTTTAACAGCATTTAAAACATCTTATTTATTTTTCAACTTGTTTATTTATTTCTTGTGATGGTTAATTTTATGTGTTAACTTGACTGGGCCATGAGGTGCTCATATATTTGGTCAAACATTATTCTGGGTGTTTTGGGATGAGATTAACATCTACAGTGGTAGACTGAGTAAAGAACACTGTTCTGCATAACTTGGGTGGCCCTCATCTAGTCAGTGGAAGGCCTGACTAGAACAAAAGCCTGACCATCGCCCAATTAAGAGCGAAATCTCCTGCCTGATGGCCTTCAAATTGGAACATTGGCTCTTCATTGTTCTACAGCAGCCTACTGTCTTCAGACTCAAACTGGGGGAACATTGGCTCTGCAGATTTTGGATTTGCCAATCTCCATAATTGTGTGAGCCAATTTCTTATAATTCTATGTAAGTATATATGTATGTATGTATATGTATGTATGTATGTATGTATGTATGTATCTATTTATTCTATGGGTTCTCTTTCTCTGGAGAATCCTGACAATTATATCTCTCATTTTATTGTTGACTAACTCCCCATATAATGGAAGTCCCGTAAAGCTAAGGACTTGCTCTTGTTTGCTGTTATATCCCCAATGTCTATACTTGCCTTAAATAATTGTGCAAACAATTGTTTGCTGAATGAAAGTATCTTGGTGGGGGAGTAGTGATGCATTTAGATGTTTTGAGGGTGGCACTGAAGGGGACAAATATGTCAGCTTGTGAAAACAGCATCGATTGCGTGACTGGTGAAATAGTGTCACATTGATATGAAAAGTAAAATGGTAAGAAATTTTTAAGAGAGTCAAGGCATATTATTACTAAACAGGAAAGTTTATGTAAACTCGGCTAAAAGGAAGAGATAATTTATTCATAAATTTTAAATATTGTTTATAGATATTTGGAAATTGTGTGACTTTTGAGACTTTTATACGGAAGTTTTGGCTAGCACTAAAGTTCAATCATACGTTTATTGCCCTAGAGATGCTCAGGCTTCCACGTCATTCAGCTGAAAGCAAACCAGAAAGAAATCAGTGTCAATTATGATTACATATTTGGTTGTTTCTATTAGGAAGAGACGGAAGGGATAGAAATCAAGGGATAGAATGAAAGGGAACTTTTAAAAAGTTGTGTTGATGGTTTTCAGAACTCTGAATGTGAGTCAAGGGGATCACGTGTCATGTTTGTGAATTGCAAATTCTATTATGAATCACCATCTTAGTGCATGGTGTTACTAATGATGAAGTAGGTAGGTCCTCCATTGTAACAGTCTTACAAAGTAAAAAAAAAATCAAATGAGAAATATATCCTGAGTAACTGACTTATTTAACACATTGAATGGAGTGGGGGTACAATCAGCATTAGTTTTGTTTCACCACTGCCTTTAAACAAGCTCTTTCTGATCTCCCTTTCCTTGCTCATTGATGGAAATTCTGGCAAATTCCATGGCCTTCAGTTCACTTTGGGCTGTGAGAACTGTCCCATTTTCAGATATTGAAAGTCCAGTCCAGTGTAACAGCAAACTTCAACCTCGTCTCCAGTCCCCAGCTTCTCTTCTCCTTCCTCTTCCCCCACGAGGCCTGGTTCAGGAGTCTGCAGTGGGGTCTGTGCTTTCATTCACACTCCATCTTGATCTCCCATTTCCCCATCACAAATGTATTCCTGAGTGGAGGTGGGACAAGGAATGGGGAGAGGGGATGAGAGTAAAAGGAGCAAAGCTCTGTGTGCAAACGCATAGACAGTACTGTGTATAGTTCTCTGTCTGCAATGTCAAATTGCCCTCTGTCATGTAGACCTCCAAATGCTGGCTCTTTGGGGGGCATATTAGGCGGTCTGTGGGGACCTCTGCCCCACACTATGATACTCTCTGGCTAGCCCCTTCCATCTTCACCCTATTTCCTGCTTTCCTGGCGTGACACCCCCTACTTCTTTCTTTAGTATCCTCATCCAGCTTGGAAACCCCCTTGGGTGGAGTCCTTTCAAGCTCTCTCATGCGCAGCTGCTGCCACAGCACCCCTTCGCCCACGGGACTCATTCTTACTAACCTACCCCAAAGAGTGAAAGTGTAGACTACTGGTCTGCTGCCCCCTGAAGCCTCTGTGCTCTGTGTGTCATGTAGGTGATGCAGAATGCCTCCTGCCCTCAGAATCTTCCAGCTGGGTGCCGACACCCCTGATCTCTTTGAGTGTTTCTCCATGCAGCTACCATCACCTGGCTTGTGGTGGGGCGACAACCTCTCCCTTTCTCCAGGAGGGGCAGTGAATTTGATGGCTAGCCACCAACCACCCTTGCCTAGCCGTGCACTTGGAGTGTGCAACAAGATGAGGCTTCCCACTTCACCCTTCCCCTTAGACTAAGCACCAGCCATACCCTGCTGAGATTGGGGATGAGATTGAGCTCTGGGCCTCCTACAGCCTTGGCCATGGGAGGTGCCCTCACAGTGTGTGTACATGGTCAAATGATTTTCAACATTTGTACCAGTAAGGTATTTTAACATTTTTTAAATTAAAGGGGACCCTCAAATTATATATACTTAGGCCCCATAAAACCTGGTTACGTCCTCTCCTGAGGGAAATTGTTCAGACTCTGAGTGAATTGTTCCTTATGACAACTCAAGGAAGACCAAGGTTGGAGATTAAAATGGGCTAGGTGGCCCCCCCACACATTGTCTATGTTATCATAAGAAATTGTCTTGAAAGGCTGCAATTAATTGGGACATACATTTGCTTCAAATTTGAGAAAAAGTACCTTTACCTGTCCTCATTTCCTCGGTACGCGTGTATCTGTCTATCAAGTCTATCAATGCAGATAATTTAAAGAAATGAAATGGGAACATACTATACACTCTATTCTGCAATTTTCCTTTTTTTTAGCTTAAGGTATCACAGACATTTCCTCATAATTGTATACAATCTCTCTCATTCTGCTTATCAAAAGACAGTGCCATAATTATTAGTCCTTATTAGTTGGCATTTAGCAAAATCTAATTTTTATTATAAACATACCTCTTTTATGCAGTTTTTACTGTCCAACAAGGCCATACAAATTTATACTCACCAAGACTATATGTCAGTAGCCATTTTCTCACACTCTTGATAATACCAGGTGCTATAAAATCTTTAAAATTTTTGCCAAATATATAGGCCCCAAACACTCCTTTCTTTAGTTTGAAAAAAAAATTATAAATGAAATTGAGTATTTTTACATATATGTATTGAACTTCTTTAACTTTTATTTCTTTTGTAATGAATAGATACTTTTTCTTCTCCCACCTTTTAGTTCTTACTCTGGAAGTCCCATTAAGTCAGTGTTAGCACAGACTGGGTGGGATATTAAAAGCTCAAGTTTTTCAAGAGACTGTCATGTGACATTATCCTGTGGCAGATTACTGCACTTTGAGTGGTTTTATTCACAGACATGGGGCACTTTTTATGCAGACAAGCAGTTGTACAATTTCTTTCAAGGCTGAGTTTACCTAGTGCCATTGGTATGTGAGCCAGACAGCAGGTGTATTGAGGCTGTGGTAAAAGGAGGATTTAACAGTAAGTCTGTGGCAACATGACCTTGATTCTCACTGGAACCAAAGTCTTCAGGAAACATTGAGGTGGAATTAGAACTCCTCAGGCATGGGTGGTTAGAACAATATTTTCTGCTCTTAAACTGTGAGGGAGCTGAGTTCTGCCTACTCTACAGACCACTAGTGAAGTTCTAGGTTAAAGTGGCTACCAGGCTGTCAGTGGCTTCAAATGTCTTTTTCCATTCAGGGCCAAGAAGGAAAGTGTGGAGGGGCCAATTCTGAATTTAAGTGTTTGTCTTCAGGAAGAAGAGTCACCCTCACCATGTGGTTTCCAATTAGTTCTAGATTAGGCAAATAAAACTATAGGATGCTCATTAAATTTGAATTTCAAATAAGCAAAACTAATTTTTTTAATATTTAGGTTTTATCCCATGCAATTTGGGGGGTATACTAAAAAGTATCTCTTGTTGATTTTAAATTCATATTTACCTGAGCGTGTTGAGTTTTATCTGGCTATCCTATAGCAGGTGGATCAAACACATATGCTTTTAACATAGCTTTAGATGCCCAGCATCCAAATTGCACAGTATATGGTATTGAGAAGCAGCCCATGTAGAAGAATGGTCTTCACTAGGGCTCTAGGAGACCAAACACAGTTGTCAAAAGTGGCTTTGGTCTTTTAGTTGAAACAGACATGGGGAGTGAAAGAGAAACCATCCCTGACAGGCAATTTTCCCAGGCTTCCATAGAGGAGCTACTATAACACAGCCTTGAAAATGCCCGTTCACACAAGAAGGCCAAATACGTCCTGGACAGCGCCGTGTTCATCACAACACCGGGTTACCCAAAGGAAAATGAGGAATTAAGATGACTGACTATGCCAGATGGGAAATGAAAGCTCTTCAAATAAAACTTAGTGCCTGGAACTGCATCACTGTAGAAACATTAGTAAAAACAGCATTTTCAAAAAGGCCACTTTCTGAAAGGGGACCAAGTAGACATAGTAGCTTTTCCCCCTAGATATGTTAATGCATGGTCCTAAATTTAACCTCTTAATGGAAGATTTCTTCTGATGAAGTTTAAATTCCCAGGTTGTGGACAATTGATATAGACTAAGCAGTATCCTGGGGAATTGAATCAAGGTGTTCTCCATTATCTCCTCCTTTCAGACACCAATGAGTTTTTCATTTAGACTTTGGCAACAGTAAGTATGGGGTTCTGAGAACATAATTTTATCTAGGATAATTGCACTTAGGGTCTGCACATTGGCTTGCTCCCTAAATTTCGTAGCTGTAAAGCCAACGTTGTGATGTTCCTACCTTTCTTTGAACACACTGGACTTTTTAAAGGTAGAGTGTCTGAGAGGCTAGTTTAACTTCTGTGGTCCGCAGTGAACTACACTCTCCCAGCGGGCAGCCCAGTGTGCCGCGATGAGCAACACTCACTCTACACAAACATCGAGGACCGTCTAGTGATGCTGAGCAAAATCAGACATTAGGGCGGAAGAGGAATATTAAACTTCAATTTCTTTGGATTTTTAACTCACAAAGGTGAAAGTTTGGGGATATTAAATATTTTGGACTGTAATTTAAGAATTTTGATCTCTGGGATTTAATCTTCAAATTTTACTATCTCAGGAGGAAATTCACAATGGGAGAGGTTTTATATGCAAATTTGAAGCAATTTTATATTATTGGAAATTTATTATTTAATTTAAATAATGAAAGATTTACTACAAACACATTATTGGAATATCTTAATGTTGAAGAACCTCTGATAATATGGCTGGATGTAATTGGGTTGGAAAATAGAATAGAGTGAATGTTCAGCCTTGACTACAGATTGTCCCAAAGAAAGGAATTCATGTATTTAAATTATCCCAGACCATATAAAGGATGCAAAGGTTACTACTTAATTTAATGACATTAGCATAATCTTACTATCAAAATGCGATATAAAGATCGCGGATAGGTTAGGTTCCTGCAAGCATCTGGTCATAATGTTTTCATCACACAGTCAATACATAATCTTGTTTTATGTGTGTTTCTGCTTAGAGATGCCTTGTTTAATATATATTGTTGATTCACTAACATTGAACTCACAGCCAACTCATGCCTGAATAAAGCTTTTCTAATTCACATGTTTTCTCCCTAAGGCACATCACGTTCTTTTTACACCTAGGCACAGTGGGCAGCACTTCAGCACTATGCTTGGGGGCCATTTTAAACAGTAAAATCACCAACCAAAAGCACAAAAATACAAACAACATGGCACCAAATATACCACGCAAGAGACCCTCGTTTACACTGTGAAAGCTGAAACAAAAAGGCAGAGCATTGCCTTAGTCAACCTCAGCTGCAATTTGAACATCAGGTGACTCAACGGTGTTGCCACCTTGCACATGTCTCTGAAAGTGCAGCAAGTTACAAATACATTTTAGCAAGTAGGTGTATTTGCAAATATAGAATCTGCGAATAACTATGATTGCCTGCATGACAAAATTTCATTCATATTAACAACGTAGTTCTGATTGTGGACTAAGAACCCAAATGAAGATATATAAAATAGTGTTAAAGGGCAATAGACAATAGTGTTGTCAAAGGGCAACGGCCAATTGAATAAATGGAAAGACCTACCATGTTTCTTGATGGGAAGGTTTAAATTACTACATAAGATGCAATTCCAATCAGAATTCCAGTGGATAGTTTTTTTTTTAATAGACAAAGTAAAGTTTTTGTGTAAAAATAGATATGCAAGAGTTGCCCCAAAATTATAGGAAAAATAGAGAATATTAAAATTTAGTATGAAAATATAATAAAAGCATAGCACAGTCATAGAAATTGAAAAAAAAAAATAGAGAGTTCAGAAACAGGTTCATGGGGATGTAATATGTGACCACATGGCATTCACCAGAGAGTAGGGTGATGTTTTCTAGATGTCATTGTTGTGATTGGCTTTGTATATCAGAAGTATCTAAAATGAGGCCTGAACTTCACATAATAGACACAAAAATAAATTTAAGATGGATGAGTTAAAGTTCTTGATCTTTTAAGCTGTAAATATTTTAGGATAAAATTTAAGATATATATTTTATAACGTTGGGGGGGTAAGCCTTTAGGAAATGCAGAATCTATAAAGAGTTGACTACCTAAAAATTAAAAATCTGTGTCTGTCTAAGGACAAGATTAAGAACAAAGTTAAAAGACAAACAAGTCTGGGAGAAAAACATTATTAACATATGTGCAAGACCAAGTGTAAATGTAATTCAGCTTCTACAAATTCATAAGAAAAAGAATTTACTATGACAAAGGCATTCATGGAAGAGAAAATACTTATGAGATGACCAATAAATATATACAGTACGCTCAACCTGACTCACAAAAATGTAAACAATCATTTTATGCTCATCACAGTGGGGCTGAAAAGAAGCAACTCTGATCACAGAAGTGTGAGAAAACAGGCACTTGTATCTACTTCTGATGGGAATAAGACTTGTTAGTATCATTTTTGAAAAGAACATGGCAGTATTTATGAAATGTTCAATGTCCAGGCTTGTAAGTACTCTTAATCCATTGTAGAAATCCGTTCTCCAGAAATCAAAGCATGGTTGTAGTATATATTAACATGAGGTCAGACAATTAATTTCGAGATCTTTCCACCATGTAAGTGCACAGTGGAAAGTTCGCGGACTTAGTTGTCCAGCCTCATATATTTATTTATCTATTGTGACATTATTTATAATAGAGAAAAAATGGAAACACTTAAATGTCCACCAATAACCAGTATAGCCATCTCATAGAATAGTCTGCATCTATGAAAAAGAATGTCCATAGACTTTTTCTTTCAATGCAGTGGCTCTTTCCTGCAATTGCACCATTAGGACCTTGGGGGATCTTTTTTTTTTTTTTTTTTTTTTAATTTTAATGGGGAATATTGAGGAACAGTGTGTTTTTCCAGGACCCATCCGCTCCATGTCAAGTCAGTGTCTTCAATCTAGTTATGGAGGGCGCAGCGCACTGGCCTATGTGGGAATCCAACTGGCGACCTTGGTGTTATGAGCCCTGCGCTCCAACCACTGAGCCAACCTGCCATCCAGACCTTGTGGGATCTTGCTCTAAATTTCTCTAGAAATCCCCTTGGCTTTGTAGTGCTGGCTGAGCTTCGGGCAGGATAGTATTATGGAAAAATTGTGTTTGTAATCTCGCATTTAGTAGCAAAACAGGTGTCCCTCTCTGGGGCCACCCACACGATCCTGCTTATATACTTAACGGTTTCACAGCTTTTCCCCCTCTCCCCCTGAGAGGCAGAGGAAATAGCATCATCCTTCTACCAAACCGTTTTGAGTTTCACTGGCCCCAGTGAGGATTGCCCCAGACCCTTAGAAATATGACCACTTGGGTGGAACCATGTTAAAAAGTTTTTTTGTTTTTTTTAATGATTTAAGAAAACCCTGGGGGAGGTGGTAGGTGGGAATAAAAAACACAATATGGGTTTTTCAATAACATCTTGAACTTATAACTCTGAGAAATATTGTCTTTGAGCCATTAATGAAACCCACATTGCACCAGTGGCCTTGATGTTGAACATGGAGGGGGAGGGTGGCTGTATTTACTGTCCTTTGGCTCTGTGATTCTCATTACATTCTTGTTCCCTTTTGTACTTGAAGAGAACTTCTGGAGCTCCCAGTACTTATGTGACATTTCTCCTGGGAAGAACTGGTTTAGAAATTCAAATATGCTTGACTGTTCCATGCCTGCCACTGCCACCTGTGTAGCCTGAATAACTTTTGGGCGCCCCTGACTCTGACTGGGTCTCCTCAGTTTGGGTTGATGAGAATTCTCCTAAACCTTTCAAACCAGCCCAGTGGAACAGCAGTCCTACAAATTAGTAAAGGTGCACAGGCCCTAAAGGAAATTGGAAATCTTAGAAATCACAGCTTTCTAGGCTGGTGGAGAGTTTAAAGGCTTTTTAAAAAATCCACCCCCATTTACAGACTGAAAGGAAATATGAATTCAAGAAAAGACTTACTTTCAGCTTCAGATAGTTGCTCTAGACCTGGGCGATCCTCAGCCAGTGTTTCTTGGTGTACGGTCTGCGGACCTTGTTAAAAATGCAGATTTCAGAGGTGCCAATTCAGTAAGTATGGAATGAGACCCAGGAATATTAATTTGAAAGTCTTCTAGGTGATTCGAATATTCTCTAAAATGGAAGAGCCACTGGCCCAGGCTCAGTCTATCTACCTGAGGTACTTCTCTGCTGATGAAGCGGGCTTGCAGGGGCATCTGAAGTTGTTAGACAGGCGAGATTTAGAAATTGAACCCTTAAGCCACCCAAGACATTTTCACTGAAAGGCAGAGTTGTTCTTCTTGACCATTTAAAGGATTGTGACTTCTAGTACTGTAAAATTAAAGCTGACACTTCTTATTTCTGTGCCTACATAAGCAAGTCACTGATCTGCCCATCTGGAGAGTCTGCGGTTCTCCTTGGGCTGAGGTGATTTGATCCCTCATATGGATATGCTTTCTGTTGTTGCCTGTAGAGGGTGAGAGATGCTGGCATCTGGCAAGGTCGGGAGAGAACAGGCAAACATGGCTGATGTTTTTTGTACAGAAAAGTAGAACGTACCTTCTGAATCTGATGGAAACCATGGACTTCCTCCACACAATATGTACATACACAAATTGTACATAAATTTTTGAAGATACATGACTCCTTGAACTCAAATTTAAGAACCTTTGCTAGAAAGAGAATCTTTCCTACTCTAATTGACTCTAGGAACTCACCAAAGATAGATCCCAGTGGACCTGGAATTTAATAGATTGAATTTTCAAGGAAACAGTGGGTAGGGTAGCAGCAAAAAATTTTGTAAAATGCTGATGAATGTTGAAGCTGGGTAATGGTTTATGAGGGTTCATTAATCTTTCTTTTGGGTATGAACATTTCTGTAGTAAAAATGGTGGGAATTCAAAAAAATACTGGTGGTGCCCCAAAAATGCATACAACTGGACATTTAGGTCAACGTTGCTCAAGCAGTAGTTCGCTGTAATCAGAAGTGTCTGGATACTGATGGTAACCACTTTGAGCCCCTCTTGTAATTGCAGAAATCAAACGTGACTTGTGTTCATCTTTTGTTATTGGTATATATTGAGTATTACAGTTTTAATACAGTTTTCCTTTCTTAAAATGTGTATACATTGTTTTGGCACCCTAGTTTTCTTCTCTCCGGTTTACACTTAGTGTCTCAGTTATTGAGGGAATCTGGGATGACAACTGAATGTCATTGAGGATCAATCAAGTCACGCTGATAAAATACAATTTCCAAATTTCGAAGCTTTAAAATATCCTGTATTACACACCAAACATCAGGCTCCCACTCGTAATTTATAACCTGTTCTACTTTCTATGGGGACTAATATCAGTCAAGGGGCTAAAATGCTGCATAACGTGCCATCCCAACATAGGGTGACATAAAGAAGTAAATTGTTGTTCTGGATCACGCATCTGCTGGTTAGCTGGTCAGCTGAGGCCGTTCTGATGATTTCAGTGGCTCAGTGTATTCCAGGTGTTTCCCATTTTCCTGGGATTGTTGAACCACCCTTGTTCTTCTCATGACACAGGCTCAAGAGGGCAAGCCTCTGCTTGTACCATGCTGTTAATACAGTACTCTCCCCTTATCCGTTCTTTTGCTTTCTGCAGTTTCAGTTGCCCGCATTCAGTTGCAGTCCAAAAATATTGAATGGAAAATTCCAGAAGTAAACAATTCATAAGTTTTCAATCTTGCTGCCCCGCTCCATCATGCCCGTGACATAAATCCTTCCCTCTGTCAGCGTCTCCACACTGTAGATGTTCCCATCCATGAGTGACTTAGTAGCCATCTCAGTTATTAGATTGACTGTCATGGTATCACAGTGCCGGTGTTCACGTCACCCTTATTTTACTTAATAATGGCCCCAAAGCATAAGAGTAGTGATGCTGGCAATTTAATATGCCAAAGAGAAGTTGTAAAGTGCTTCCTTTAAGGGAAAATGTATGTATGCATAGGAAAAAATAGCATATATGTGGTTCTGTATTAAGTTGATGGGCTCTGTCTTCTGAAATGATAGAAAGTATAGCAAAAGGCTCAGGTATTTTCCTCCCCAAAGAATAATTCCAAATGCCAGTCAACTTCTTAGCTTTTGTTGTCAGTGGGAGACAGATGGCTCTGAAAAGTGAAGTTGCAAATCTGGCAAGTCAGGTTTCTTCTGAGTTTCCTACAGGGAAGAAGCAGGATGCTATCAGGCAAGCTTGCAGATGCCCCCAAACTCCACCCCCACCCCCAGCTGGTGGCATGAAATCCAGAGCAGATCACCTGTTCCTTCCTCCACATACCACTTTCCATCTCATATTGGCCTCGAGAAACTGAAAAAGCTTACTATTCTGTTCAGGCAGTTACCTGCCCTCTACCCTCCCCCCTCTGCTCAGGCTGTCTACAATAACTTGGGAACAATACATTTATTGTATATTTAAGGCACTTTATGCTTTAAAAGTGCTCTCAATATCTTAACGATTTTATCTTAAACATAAAAAAATATGATTCGGTAGGAAGGAAAGGTCTTATTTTATAGATGAGGGAAACTGAGTCACAAAAGCTCAGAGGTGATCGCAGGGGCCTGAGTGACTGAGCCTTAGGTGACTAACCCGCAGCAAGCTTCCTGTATAACCCAACAGATGGGTTGCTTCGATGTGCGAAGGTGACTCAGCTCATGAATGTCTAACCCTGGCTCTCCTGCTGAAAGACTGCCACAGAAGACGTCTTTTCAGAGCGCGGGCATTTGCCTGGAGTGGCCCTTTTACTTTGCTAATCTGAAGTTTTCTGTTTGGATGCCTGAAAGTGAGTGACAGCAGAAGAGAGGGGAAAAGTTTATTTTCATGCTGCTGAGTCTAATGACAAGTAATCAGTTCCACAGGTACTGTTTTCGGTGACCCTTTTTCCATGTGGAACTCGCAGGAAATTCCATTACTATTGATCCCCTCCAATTTGAATGCTATAATGATGTTTCCATTCACGAGGGAGATGATTATGTACTCAGACTTCTGCACTCTGAGTTGTGTGAATACATATGTGCATACTTATATACATATCTTTGTTGTCCTAGCAAGGTTCTCAATGCAGTTAAAATGGTTTGTGAATGTCTTTGCTAAACCTTCTCCAGATGTGTCAAAAAACATACTGTAAATCAGACTTTTGTTTTTTTGCAATTTGGTTTTAATGCGCCAAACATTTTGGGTTATTATACAAAAGAGATTACTATAGAAGAGATTTGTTCTCTTTCTCTTTTTTCTCCTCCCCTTCTCCCTCCCAAAGAACTTTTTTTCAATGTAAGAAGTCAAAAGCTTCCTGTGTTATTCTTTGGGTTTCTCCCTACAACATTCAAACCTTTGTCTGGGCCAGAAGAAGAGTCGAGGAGGCTCCCTCCAGACTGGCAGCCAGCTTTCAAAGTCTCCCCTTTCCAAGTGGAGAAATAAATTCAAGCTGACATTTGGAGTGTGTATACGCCCGTTGCCTTTAGATTTGTGCTCCCACAAGCTTATTTATTTTTGCTCCATTGCAAAAAGATTTATGACCCCTAATTATGAATTCTGACACTCTTGTGCTCCATGGATGCACTTAGATTGATTTTCATTTTCTGATGGCTTTGAAAAGCTTTCCTTTTCAACTCTAAACCCTCCAGGGCAACAAGGTCCCTTTTGAAAAGAGGGTCTGGCCAGTGGCAGGGCCTACAAAGGCTGTGTTTGCATGGCTCTGGTTTAATCAGGGCCCAGGGATTAACGGATGAGTAGTAACCTCAGCCGCTGCTTTACTGACTCTTTCTTGGCCCTTTTCTGTTCCAGAGAATTGAAGTGAATACATAAAAAATGTGTTTCTAAATAAAAGCTGGCAAGCAGAGTGTCAGCCTGGAAATAACCTTTTCAAGACATTTCAGGAAAACAAGATTACTTCATTATTTGAAGCTGAGAAAAGATAACAGTTGATGGCTGATTTGGCTGGGATGGTGGCATTGGCTCGGCAAGTGAGAAATTGCATTGATTTTGCAAAACAGAAAAACCGATGTGAACTTCATGGACCATTCATCCAAATCAACATAAGAAGGTGTGGGATACTTTGGTTTTCTTCTTCTAACACTTAGCTCACGGCATTTCATCAGAAGTAAGCAAGGAGAGAGGTCAGTCTGATGGGTTTAGGAGTAGTTATAAGACTTGGAATTAGTCCGGGCCCCAAGTGTCCTGCAGGAAGTTTAGGGGTTAACCCTTGAGAGACATATGTCACACAGGACTTGAGCACTAGCTTAAAATCCAGGCATATTCTGGAACCTGGGTGGGATTCTTAGCTCCTCCCTTCCCACATCCCCCTCTCAGGCCCAGCCTCCATGTACTACCTTTTTGGTATATGGACCTAATTCTTGGGGCCTGAGGAGGGCGTGAGGGAGTGGTGCTGGACCTCACCTTTCACACTGGACAGCAGGCACCTCGGGGTCACTAACGATGTGTCAGGTCACCTAAGACCTCCTGGAGGGTTGGATTTTGTTGTTATTGTTAACTAGAAAATTATGAGTGAAAAGTAAAATCATTTAATTGATAAAATATTTTAAAACATGATCATCTCTAAATTTGAGACCAAACCTAGGTATATTATGGAATAAGAAGATAAATCGACATAATATTTAACATAGCCTTAGCCTCCAATGGACAGGCTGCTTTCCTAGGGATCTCCTTCACGGATCCATGGGTGCTGACGTACTTTGGGGGTAACACATTGAGAAGCAATGGTGTATAACACTAACTATAGCTGCCCCCTCTACACACAATCCTGCTAGGTGAACCAGGATTGAAATAAATTTCCTTGCTGAAGAAAATAACCAAATTTAATTGGCAAATTCAGCCTTGCAGGTAGGGAGCAAATCAAATAATTGCAACTAAAGAAACCACTTCTTCCTCCTCCTTCTCCCCACCATTTTCTGTTTTAAGTTACAGTCAAGCTGCAGTGGGGATACCCTCAAATGGCTGGGCCAGAGTCACTAAATCTGGACTCCAGGTTCCTGTAATGAGACAGGTTAGTTAGTATGACATCAGGTAGTTAGGAATTCCCTGGTAGACTGAGCAGAAACTGAACTGACCATATCTTCCAAGCCTCAAGATAACCTGTTCCTACAGGGCAAAAACCTTAATCATGCTTTGGGGCAATCAGAACATTTCAAAAGTCTCCCCAGGCTGGAGCAGCAGAGCGGATCTGATAAACATCATACTGGTAGGCACCAGCATTCCAATATTCCCCTCCCGGGTAGAAATAGAAATATAAAAGTAAAAGCTTTTGCCTTAGCTAGTGGGCATCCCAGCTTCGGGTACCCTCTTCCGCTCGGGAGCTGGAACTTTTCTCTTGCTTCAGTAAACTATCCTCTCTTGCAACTCGTTGACTCTCCCTGGTCCGTGTATCCATTCTTCAGCTTCACAAGAGTACGACCTGGGTACAAAGAAATATCCTACATCAGTAGGATCGCTCTAACCATCAGGATTTCTGCCTAACTTGCTCCAAAAATCCCTCAAATGAAGTGGTTGCCATGAAGATCCCCTACTAACCACACAACGGCCCTTGATGTTGTGATTTTTCAATCCATGAACTAGGATGTCCCTATTTTTTATTACACTGTCCATAAACCCCTTATACAAGTCAGTGATTAGGGGGAAAAAAGCCTTTAAAATTATGCCGATATCTTGCTCCGTTTAAGCTCTCTGGTGATTTCCCATGAGCTCATAACAAGACTCAGATTCCTTGTCATGGACCTACATATCCCACACAATCTTCCATACCTTTCTTCCCACCCCATCTCCTGCTTCTCTTCTCAGATTCCACTAAGTTTCAGCCATAGTAATTTTCTTTCTCTTCCATGAACATGCCCAACTCACTGTTATTTAAGGAAATATATACTGTGTGGAATCTTCTATCACCAAGATCTTTGCTGATCTGGCCACATCCTGCCACTCTCGTCTCTGCTCAAACATCACCTCTCCGACAACTCCATCCGATGGCCTCCTACCCCCACCCTCTCACCCAGGGCTGCATTCAGAAGTTCAGAAGCATATCACCCTCTTTTATTTTCTTCATGGAACTTAACAGTATCTGAAGTTCTCTTGTTCATTTAATTGTTTACTTACATATTGTCTTTTTTTCTCCCATCCCTATCTCTATCATTGAATTTATTTATTTATTAACTGAAGGATAATGGACATATAACCCTATATTAGTTTTAGGTGTCAACATGATTCAATATTCGTATACATTTATGCAATGATTACAATAAGTGTAGTTAACATCCATCACCATACAGTGAACAATTTTTTTCCTTTTTACGTCTTGTGATGAGGACTTTTCAGATCTGCTCTCTTAGCATCTTTCAGATATGCAATACGGTATTATTAACTATAGCCGCCATGCTAGACGTTACATCCCCATGACTTATTTTATAAGAGGAAGTTTGTGCCTTTTGACCACCTTTCGCCACGTTGTCCATCCACCCCTAAAATCAAATGCTGTAGAGCAAAGAAGGCTTTTTCTGTCTTGTGCCCCACAGTATCCCAGTGCCTGGCACAGATCCCATTACATAGAAGGAGCATAGTGAACATTCGTCGAATGAGTGAAGGAGTGTGCCAGAGCACTGTGCTGGCGAAGGATCAACAGTAGCGGACACCCCCTTCTTCCATGGGGCTACAGAAAATTGGTGGACAGATTTTAACAGGAGACTGGTCTAGTGGAGAAATCCAGGGGGTCTTCCCTGGTGACATGGAATTTGTAGATATCATCTGAAGCGTGGGAGAGTTTTCCACTTGACAATTTGGTGTTAATTTGGTAATGATCCTGGCTCTAAGAAGATAACATAGTGAGAGCAGGGAAATCATATGGGAGTGAGTGGCCCAGAATAGCTGCCGAGATTTTCCAAGCCCAGCGCACTTCAGTTTCACCCGTCATACTTGAATTCACTGACTTTTGCCCTTTCTTTCCTTCTCTCTCTCCTTTTTGAAAAGCATTAAGAAACTGTCCTCACCAAATAAGCTTATTTTTTTCCAACCTACATTTGTTCCCCCTGCCCCTCCAATTGTTTGTTTCCAGCACCAATACTTAAAAAATGTCCTTTCCTACACTTTTGTTCTTTTCTATTTGTCAGAGGGGTATGCATGTGTGATTGAAGTGGAACTCAGCACTGTGTCCTTTCTGCACCCCCCACCCCCACACCTGCCCCTGCCACACACAGGCCTCATGACAGGCTGGAGGGCACAGTGACCCCCAGTATCTGTAATGGGGAGCAGGGACGTGGGGCGCGGCCAGCTCCTTCCTGAGCCGCGTGCTTTTCAAAAAGAAACAGACAAATCAGAACCCAGCCAGACTCTGCCAGGTACGTTTTTTGTTTCTCTTTACATCCTGTATGCACTTCAAAGGAAATTTCTTCTGTGAGTTTCCTCTTTATTTAAATCAGCCCCTGACAGTGGTGGTTGTAAGAGCCCTTTGAAGCTCAGCAAGTTTCTCTGCCCCTTTTTAGCTTTCAGAGCGGGGCCATATGGAAAGCAAACTTAAATGGAGCCTAGAGATTGAAGAGTTGCTTGAGGTTTCAGATGCTCCCAACTGGGAAAATTGTTCCTCATTCTCAGGGCTCTGGTAATGTGTGGGCGGGCCTTATTTTCAGCTGTCTCTGTCTCTTAGTGAATGAAGCACTGAGGGGACCCAATCCTGTCCTCCACGCCCTGATCACCTGTACGTTTCGAGGAAAGGATTTCTTGTTCTGAATCAGAAAGAGACTTCAGTTTTGGCCAGTGAGAAAATGCTAGTTCTCTGAACCAGTAGTTCACGTTCCAGCTGCAAGAATGATCCATGAGCTCCTCTTGAGCCAATTGCCGTCCTCCAGTTGGACAGAGGATAGTCCACTAGAGTATCTGAGTATTGCATCTGAGTATTGTGCTGTGTGCCATGTATCAGATGCTCCCAAACTCTCAGGACACCAAGTGTCCCACGGGCCTCTTAAATACAAAGAACAATGTCCCTTTTAGGGGTTATGGGGTTGCAATGCTCGGGGCTTCCTTCTCCTTGGTAGCAATGGATAAATGAAGAGGATTGTTCAAACCCTGTGAACTTTGAACAATTAATTGAATATAAAGTTAATGTTAATCTGAAAAGCACACAGTTTCAGGTAAAAGGGTCATATTTCTGTAGGCAGTGATTATCACAAGCAAAAACTCCCGTTTTGTGAGTAAAGGTGCTTAGAAATCCAGAAGAGAAAATACTCTGATATGAAAAATTTCCCTGAGCTATTCTTGTGAGTGAAGATTGGTCCTTGCTTTAGGTAAAAGTTGAAACAGAAAGAAAAACATATCCAGGGAAACAAAAAAGCTTACAACAGGGTTTTGGAAATGAGGTCTTTTCAGACAGATGGATGTAGTTTTGAAATTGTCTTTTGGAAATTGTTTTTTAACTCTGTGACCTGAAATTGTGCTTAAATTTTTGAAGAATAAAGAATCCTTTTGGTGTTGGTTATATACTGTCCTGTTAAGAATTTAGCATTTATTTTATCAATAGATATATTCATCTAATAGGATAAGACTATTTTCTTTCTCTTCCACCTTCTTTAGATTGAGAGAATCTGAATTCAACCTGAATGAAAAGAAAACTATGGCGTTCATCCTTCTGGGGACAGCTGGCTAATTCACAATGGTATCTCAAGTCAAGAACTGAGGGCACAGATAAATAGGAAGAAAAGAATGACATGTGTTCTCTAAACTCTTCTTTCAAGATGAAGTTACATTCATAGCACTAGGTATAAGTCTTCCATTTTTTGCTTTACAAATGTATATGACACTGGAAATTATGTACTTCTGAGCTGTTTAGTTCCCATTTTAAACAAATTTTTAAAATTCTACTGAAGTCCTCCCACATGCTGGATTTCTCAATATATGTTTCTTGTTAGATGGACTTAGTATGTTTTAGCTTTCACTTGTTAAAGTTATTTACATGGCCTAAGGTCAAATGGAGTTTTTTCACATTTTGCTTGATGCAAACGTCACTGGGCTCCATTGTTTTTATAGTAAAAGATCAGTTTCAGTGAGGTGGTAGAGAACTTCACTTCTAATGTGTCTGTTTAGCAATACATTCACCAGGCATTCAAATCTTCTGGAGAACATATGAAAACATGAGGTCTGTATGTGAACTTTTAATATGGTGGTTCTTGATCTGAGCTGAGCTGGTTCACACGTTGTCATGCTCACACACCAGCAAGGGAGAAGGTCAAGCGCAACATTCTTTCCAATAGAGGCAATGGAGTGGTGGCTTTGCTTGCTCAAGGGTTATGTAAGAAATTGAGATGTCTGGAGGTCATCGATGGTAACTGGAGGAGAAAATGGAACTAAACAGGCTGCTTCCACTTAGCGAGATTTCTCTGGGAGATTATTTACTAGTCTCAGAGTCCGGCTCTGGTAGAGCTCAGTTTCAGAGTCAGAGAAAAGCTGTAAAATAAGCTTAAATCAGCCCATCCAACATTTGAAAGGGCAAGGGACTGGGGAGGGGGGAAGGAACAAAGGCGCAGGGAAGAAAAAGGACTCATTCCAAAATCTGCCTAATTTATTCCTTTCCTCTTTCTCTTTGTCTACTTGGCTCTCATCTCTTTCAAGGAGTCTGCAAGTAGAACAGATGGGAGTGAATAGCCAAAATGGTAGCCATCATTGCTGTTCTGGTAGTAAAGCCTCCAGACTTAGGCAGCCATTTTCCCTTGGATCATGGATGTCCAAAGTCACATTCTATTAGCTCAGCGGCACATGCAAAATAATAACCATAAACCCAGAAATGTGCTGTGGAATTTTCTCCAGCTCTCTTAACGAGCTTTGCAAAGCTCCTCTGTCAAGGAGAGCGGAGAATGTGTAATTTCAAACACAATTTTAATAGTTTCTCTTGGCTGTCTCTGAAGAAGAGGGAGGCATGCTGACGCGGCTCTAGGAGAGGCAGTAACTTTACAAGAGTAATGTTAAACAAATCACCCAGGTATTGGTAGCACTTGGAAAGCATAGGAGCCGGGGCTCGTCAGGCAAAGGGCAGTACTGGAGTTTGATGTGTGGCTCTAGAAGTCAAACCAGGAGGGCAGACGGCTGGTACAAATGAAGATAGACATTTTCAGTGCTCTCTGTCCAAATCATTCACAGCTTCACCCACTTTTCAAAGTCTTTTTTCCTCTTATAACCAGGCAGGATTTTGTAAAGCACAGGAAAGAGGTAGCAAGAGTAGAAATAGTAGCAGGTGCCAGACCACCAAGGAACGTCAGTGAGGATGCCCGGAGCTCTTGGCTCTTGGCTGTAGCAGCAGATAAATACTTGGTGTATCTCAGCGTCTTAAACACGCTGATGAGGAGTCAGAACTTCTGGAGACCAGAGGGGAGGAGATGTGTGACTCCTGGGCTTCTCCTGCTCAAGAACTTTAAAAAAGTCTCATCCAGAAATTTGTGAAGAACTGAAAAGATAACCTTATGCTCAGGATAAAAATAGTCATATGAAATAGAAACTCTATGCTCTCCAGACTCTCTCCTTTTCCCCACCAGTATTTATAAGTATCTGACCAAAATTTTCTTAACTGAAAACCAGAACTCATGGTGTGATAGCCGGTCAGAATATCCGAAATCAAGACAATTTCAAAAAATCTGTGACTATGGTCACAATAACGAAGATTTAATTCAATGACTCTACCAAAGTAATTATGCTTTTCAAATTAGGAAATGCCACCTTTATTGACAAGAACATTTTCCTTTTTTTTTTTTTTTTATCTTATAACTGGTAATGGAAAAGTTATTTTCTTATGATCAATTTAAATGTATTATCTATGTTTAAGGAAGAGAAGATTCAGAGATACATTGAATCCAGGGGCTAAAAAGACATTAGGGATCACCTGTTCGAAGCCCCTTGTTTTACAAATCATGTGACTAGGGCTCAAGGAGATGACAAATTCATGGCTGAGAAACCCAGGGCCCTGATTTCTATGTTGAGTGTTATTTCTACTACTTTCTGCAGCTTGCTGTGTATCTGCAGCATCTGGGCCAGCTCTGCCATGAGGGGTTCTGCATCCGGCCATCTACCTTCCCTCTTCTCAGTGTCTGCAGTGGAAGATGGTGAACTTCTTTAACTCCCAGACCTTTAGCAGTATTGTAGCCCAAATGGGAACTTTGGGATGGAAAATGCTGAGTGGGTTCTGGCTTTTGTACAAGTAGGTTAATCATGGTGAGTGCCTGGTAGGACTTGTGAGAGACATGGACTCCCTGCCATACCATTTTCTTCCCAGACCCCCAAGTTTATCTTCCCCCTTCTCCTTTAGGTCATCTATTTCTTCCCTGACAAAAACATCTGGTTGTTTCAAAACTGAAATTTTCATGCATTTCAGCTCATGTAGGAATGTTGAAAAGCTGTTCTGAAAAACATAGCTCCTCCCTGTGCCAAACCAGTTGGGCTGGAATGAACAACTGTTGTTATAAATCTCCACTCTGCCTCTTCAACAGCCCCAGAAGGTACAAAATAGAATATTTCATGAGACCAGCCAGACGGATTGAATAAGACCTGCCCAGAGCAGCCCTGTGTGTGAAGGGTATGGAAACAACCCTCTCTCTCCTCCCTCCTCTGACTCTTTTTCTTTCAGACAATTTCTGGGACTGCTGGCAAGAGGACAGCACGTCAGGATTCTCTGTGTTCACAACAAATTCTTTTGTGTCCTTAAGTGGAAAAATATTTTATGACATGGCAGAGCAACTGCTTGTTCTATGAGTGATTCACAAAGAAAACTCAACGACCTAATGATGTGTGTCCTCGCCAAGACTGAGGCAGGGAAAGGGATTAAAAAAAAAGTGACCCAGAATCAAAAGGCTGACAGGAACTTTGGAAGTCATTGAAGATGTTAGGCTACCTTACCACCAAGAACCTTTCACAGTAGACTAGGAAGTTTTTCATTCTCTTGCTGCAAAAGTCTCTCTCCCTGTCACTGCTGACTTACTTCTGCACCAACTCCTTCTTCTTGATAGACAGTTCTTTAAATATTTGAAGAGAACACTCACATTTCCCCAAACTTTCTTTTCCAAGCAACACATCCTATTTTTTCAGTCATTTCTTATGTTTTTTGGAACTCTCTTTAATCAGCCTTCCTCTTCTGCTTACCTTTTAGTTATTCTGAATTCTCCGATCTTTTTCTTATGAATTTATACCAACCTAAGTCTCTTCCATGATGTTCTGTGAGTTATTTTTAGGAGACTAAATGTAAGACTACTTTTTTTCTGTGTTAAGGTTTAGCCCATCAAGATTTAGCCAATATTTGAGGTTGTTGATGACATTTTGAATATTTAGCCTATAACCCATGGCACTAGCTATCTCTCTTGATTTTTTTTTCTCTTGAATCGTTAACATTTACTGTCTTCATAAAAGTCATCGATATAAAAGTTAAGTTTAGAAACAACTTTCTAGATGTTATCAGACCATTAATCCACTTCAAGTTCAATTGTTCACCAATATCAAATCCAGCTAGCCTTGTTATCACCCAGCCCCTATTTCACCATACTTTCTATAAAATATTATTGGATGTTTTGTCATTCGAGGTGTGACAATTAAGTTTGCGAACTCATCCTAGGAAGAAGTGCTACCTACATACCTCATTGCTGTATACCACTAAGATAACCTTTGAAAAACTCCCCTTGGGAAGCTATGCACCTACACCAGCACCTAGTCCACCCTTCAAAGCAATTTTGGAACTCTTTTTCTGGAATGACCATCAGAGCTGTCATCGTATTACACTTGATGTCCTGAATGTCATCAAAATGTCTTCCTTTCATATTTCCTTTATCTTGGGGTAAAGAAAGAAGTCACTGGGGCCAGATCAGGTGAGTAGGGAGGGTGATCCAATACAGTTATTTGTTTACTGGCTAAAAACTCCCTGCCAGACAGTGCCATGTGAGCTGGTAATAATTGTAATACAAGAGCCATGAATTGTTGGCGAAAAGTTCAGGTCGTTTTCATCTAACTTTTTCATGCAGACTTTTCAGCAGCTGCAGATGGTAAACTTGGTTAACGGTTTGTCCAGTTGGTACAAATTCATAATGAAAAATCCCTCTGATGTCAAAAAAAGGTTAGCAACATCATTTTGAGTCTTAATTTGGACTGACGGAACTTTTTTGGTCATGGAGAATTGGCTGATTTCCATTGTGCACTTTGATGCTTTGTTTCAGGGTCGTATTGGTACACCCATGTTTCATCACCAGTGATAATATGGCCCCAACATCATCTTGCCTGTCCAAAATGTCTTGGCAAACTTTGACTCTCCTTTGCTTTTGTTCATCGGTGAGCTCCTTTGGGACCATTTTTGCACACACCTTTCTCATGCCAAGATTTTCAGTTAAGATTCTCTTAACTGTTTCTCTATCGATGTTTGCTTGGTCTGCTATGCTTCTCAGTCAACCGACAGTTTTGATGCAGAATTCGATGAATTTTTGCAATGTTTTCATCAGTTCTGCTCATTACTGGCTGCCCTGACCTCTCTTCATCAGTGACGCCTTCTCTCCCCTCAGAAAAATGTTTAATCCATTTATACACTGCCGCTTTCTTCATGGCATTATTCCCATAGATTTGGGCTAACATATCCCTGATTTCACTTCCACTCTTGCCAAGTTTAACAGGAAATTTAAATGTTTATTCATTGCTCGAATTCAAGCTCAGACATTCTCACGACAGCACACAAAAACATGCAACAACAATAATGAACGCCACTCAGCAAGACACCACCACACGTCGACACGAACACAGCTGTGAGACACTGATATACCAAGGTTATGAAACCTTACTGAGCTGTTTGTACAGTGTTACCAATATAAGTGCACAGTGGCAAGTTCGTGAACTTAATTGTCAGACCTCATATGTTTTGCTGAAATCATTGCATAGAGTGTCCACTGTGGTTTCCACAAATATCAATCTGGAGATGCTATAAAAAATAGAACTAAATCTCATGTAGAAATGTCTGTTGGCAGTGCAGTGACAGCTTTCTTTTCTAAATACCCTTCTCACGAATCTATCTGCTTTGTTGCCTTTGCTGATGGCATCCTCTTTGCTTTCCCTTTTGGGACCTTTTTCTTCTTTGTTCAGATACCAAGATGCCTTTTGTTGACCATCAAATAATTTATCTGACCCATCCCCTAAGTTTCTGCTAGGTGTTCTTCAAAGCTAAACCTGCATTTTAATGGCAGCCCTCTGCATCTCCACCCAAAAGAGTGAGGAAGGGGAATTTGTGGCAATACCAATAACTGGTGTAATCACATCTCCTGGGATGTTGCTTAGTCTCTAAAGCTTCTCACATTCTCCTTGTCTCTGACTCTGGCAACTTTCCTCATGCAACCAACTCCCCAAACTTCACACCCCAACATGGCGGACAGACATCCTGTTACTCAAAGGGAATCCTCCAGGCCAGACTTCTTTTAGCCAGTATTGAAAATGGCCTCATGGGAGTTTTGTCTTTAAAGCTCTTTTCTAAACCATGCTAAGCCAACTTATACCAATAGGGGTTTTAAAAACCTCTACCTCTTCTTTTTTCTCATTTATTTTCCCAACACTCTTCTTCATTAGCAGCAAGCAGGAGGGCTCATTTACTCATTCATTCATTCAGCAAGGAGTCTTTAAGCACCTATTATGTACCAGTCCGAGATAGGCACTGGGGGTTCAGAGGTGAGCAAACCCTGCTCTCGGGAGTTGCCAGTACAACTTGAAAGATAGGCTTTAAACATATAAACAACAGTTTATAGAGACAGGTATATGGGAAGGACAGGGTCATACCTCAGTCTAGAGGTCAAGGCAATGACGTGAGAGGTAAAATAGGCAGGGTGATCACCTGAGTGCACCTAAAAGCCTAAGAGAAGCCAGCTCTCCCTGGAGACCATGCCCAGAGTTGTGGCCCACAAAACTCTTTGAGCTCCTCCAAAGTTGAGGGCCCGTCTGTATTGTGGAAAAGGGATCTAATAGAATCTCGCTTCTTAGCCCATCTCAATTTAAACTCTGGGGCTGTCACAGCCTTTGTTTATCTACAAAATATTTACCTACCGGTGGGGTGATTTATTTTTGTAGAGGGAATGTCTGTAGCACTTCCATCTCATTGGCGGAGTCGCCAGCTCTCCCCACCAAGTCTCCCCTTCCTCTTCAAAACACCAGCTATGCTCAGAAGTGCCTGCAGTTGCCTGTTAGAATTAGAATTCCTGACTGTTCTAGCCCAAGGACAATGGATTTTAGAAACAAGGTTGGGAAATGTGTTTTTGATGGCAATAACCATGGCTCTGTCTATATGGCCCAGCTGGATCAGGGGAGGACACTGCATTCTGACCCCCTTTTCTGAGGGTGTCAAGGTCTCCTGTCTGGCCCACCTCCTGGCGCATGGGCCCCCGAGACCTTAGAGTCTGCGCAGCCAGAATGAAGGTGAAGGCAATTTTACGGGAAGAGTTTTCTCAGCCGAGTCTGTCTTGGGATGGGGCCGCTCCTCTCTTGAGTGCCAGCCTCTGCCCCATCTTGGGCCCACCTCAGTCCCCTCCTCCTAACAGGAAAAGGCTCATCTTGCTGGCTGTGGCTGCACAGCCACTTGGTCATTTTGCCAGGGGTCCCTTTATTCCCCTTTCCCAGGACCACAGAGCTCTTTCTCTTCAGAAGCACCTCGAACGGGAGTGAGAGTTTTTACACAGACACTTGGAGTTGGAGCCTGATGGAATGCATCTGCAAATGTGGAAAATTTCCTTTCTGCATTCTCCCTAAACATTTGACAAGAATTAAAGTTCCCCCCAGGGGAACCAATTTCACATATTGAAACCAAACTTTTTTCCTTCTTATATTTTCTTTCTCCCTCTCTCAGTCTCGGATTCAAAAGGAATGATTTCCTCAGAAACGAAGCCACTTGTGCTCAGAGTAGCGGTAAACACTGCCTGCCTAGAATGCCCCCGGTTTAAATTAGGGTGCTGCGGCCGGGGTTCACGTTTACTGTTCTGAATGTGTTTCAGGCCTGTCACAACTCATATCCTACCAGGGCATGGAGGCCTGGGGAAAGGCAAAACCTGTTTTCCCTGGAAAAATAATAAAATGTGGAGCCGATTTCTTTTAAAATGGCTTCTGTTTCACAATTCAAGTTGAGTTTTCTGTCAGGAAATGATTACCCATTAGGCCTTTAAGGTGGAGGAAGGGAGAGGTGAGGCGGAGGGGGCAGGAAGGGAGAGGGGGAAGGGGAGGGATACCTAGAAGGCAGCATTTAAGGGATGTGCTCTGTCCTCTGCCCTGAATCAGGCTGGGGTCTGCAGGCTTCCACTTGTTCCTCTATGTCTGGCAGGATGAAACCATCAAGGCCTGGCAGAACCTACACTCACGACAAAGAAGCAGCTATTACTCTCTGTCTGTGGTAGGGTCGTTTATGCAGCTCCAGGCAGGGCTTCCTTTAGAAAGGATCAAGTCCAGCATCACAAGACAGAATACACATCTGTAATGAAGCCAGGCAGCCACTGGATGTCAGCAGCCGGTGTCATTTTAGGACCACAGGGATGAGCCAACGAAAATCCCAGGCATCCCTAGACAAGGCTGCCTCCAGGAAAACAAAAATGGGGGATACAAGGGGGGCCCAGGCAGACTGAAGAGAGAGGCCCAGCCATAAATATGCATGTCTGGGCAGTGTGTGTTTCAAATTGAATGTTAACACACACACACAGGGTATATTGGAGCATGTTTGTGAACATCCCCAAAAGGGTGGAGCGCTCAAATACACATTTGGAATTTTCATTGGAAACACATGCGCAATTAACAGAAACGAAGGCATATCTTAGAAACATTGAACTTGCACCTAAGCAATTAGCAAGCGGGTTCATTTTGATTTACTCAGTTGTGGGGCCCACATCACCAAAATCTAATACTGTGGTGGTGGATACATTTAGCCCTATGGAAGGCTTTCCAGATTCATGCTGTGGCTGAGGTGGGGGCAGGATGAGGGCTGGACTTCTTGTGCTTAACACCCTGCGATTCCCAAGTTTGGAAAAGGGATTTAGAGAGAATGTATTCCTCTTATTTTTGAACTTTTTAATAATATGCGTGCAGAGAAGTGCTTCTCTCAGTTCAATGAATTTTCTCAAACTGAACACATCTGTGTCATCAGCACCTAGCTCACAGAAAAGAATATCAGCAACACCCCAGAAGCTCCACTCAGCTCCCTTCCAGGCACTGCTCTCTCCCCCTTATTCATTGCATTTTAAATTACATTTTTCTTTCAGCCACTAAAGATAATGATTTATCTTGTGCCAGAACTTCAGAGCAAAGTTATCCCAAGTCAGGGGTGTGCTGTGTACCCAGGAGCCCTTCTCAGGCACTCCGGCTGTGCCTCCACTTCCCTCAGGCTTCAGAGTCCAGTTCAAATGCCATCTCCCCAAACCTCTCCAGAGCTCCACCTCCTCAGTTCCAGGGGCCCTCGGAGTTCATAAATTCACTCATCTTCTATGTTTTAGTCCAGTCATGCTGCTATAACAGGATACCATGGATCGGGGTGAGGTTAGGCTTGTAAACACAGGAAAAAAAAATGTTTTTCACAGTTCTAGAGGCTGAGTAGTCCAAGATTGAGGCACCAGCATATTTGGTGTCTGGTGAGGACCTGATTCCAGGTTCATAGACAATTGTCTTCGTTTCCTCACATGGTGGAAGAAGTGAACGAGGTCTCCATTATAAGGGCACTAATCCCATTCACGAGGACTTCACTCTCATGACCTTAAAGTCCCCACCTGCTAATGCCATCACCTTGGGGGTTAGGATTTCAACATATGAATTTGGGGGGGACACAAACATTCACTCCATACCATACATATTGAAAGCCAACCAACACTAAGATCTCCGTTTGCAAGGAGTTTAGCAATCTATGGAGGGAGAAAAACAAGTAAACCATAGGGCATGGTCGCTGCTAAGGCTATAGTCAGCACAAGGGAAGAGAGAGTGCCCAAAATGGAGCACTTAACGTGGTCTTAAGAGGTTGAGGGATGGTTCCTAGAAGAAGAGGATTCTAAGCAGAGACCTAGAGGAACAATCAGAGCCATCCAGGCGAAGGCGTGTGTGGAAAGGAGAATTCAAAGCAGTGAGAACAGCATGTACAAAAACGGGGAAGGGGTGGGAGGTGAGGTAGGAGAGATGAACAGGGATTGGCTCATGAATGTTCTCTGTGCTCTGGGAGACCCTATGTCCCAATTTACCTTGGATAGTCTCTATTTACACCTGCTGTCTCAGCATAGCCCTCACCCTCTCCCCTCCTTCACTCTCAACAGTAATGGTTTGGAGAAAGAAAAAAAAATGCTATGGTCATCCCATTCAAGCCATGCCAAAGAATTTGATTGGAATGTTGAAGACCCAAAGAGCCAGTGAAGGTCTTTGAGGAAGGAAGAAAAGGATCACATTTGCCTTTCAGAAATATTACTTTGGCTGCAGTAGAAGAATGTTTTGAAGAAACAAATACTGGAGGCAAAAGATGTTCTAGAAGATTATTGCATTAATCCAAGGTAGAGATGATGGGGGCTAAGGTTAAGAGATTGATAGTGATAATGGTTGCGTACAAGACATGTGAGAAATATTGAGAGGGAGGAATCACAAGGACACGGTAATTTTATTTACTCTATGTTCAATAGTCGTGTATGTGCTGCCTTCTCAGATTTAAAACTGAATTCTGCTGGCAGCCTGGTGTTTGGGTTCTAGGATCACAGAACCTTTGGGAAAGCTAGAAGCAGAAGAGAACGAGTGGGCCCCAGCCTGGAGTCTTCTCTCTCTGGAATGCAGAGCTTTCCTTTGCTGAGCCAGGTCCCAGCATAGCCTGGGTTGAGGCCAAGGTCAGGCCTGGGGCAGGGTGGTATTGGTTTGGGGTGGCACAGACAGCCTGGTAGCAATGGGGTTCTGAAGTCTGCAAAGACTTCACCCTTAGACTAGGAGGTGGGTTGACATCGTATAGGGTTGAGGAATGTTACAGGCTTGTGAATTACATTTTAAAAAATATTTTATCAACACCTCTGAAGTAGAACAAACTCCAATCCATGCCACATGTGTTTTCCATGTGTGTTGAGACTGTAGAAAGTAACCAAACAACTCTGTATTGAACTTGTCAGAATATAATCAAAAATTCCGCTAATTACTTCAGCATGAAGCTTACTGAACACTCTCCCTTAATCATCAGAAGCAGGTCTTATTAGCAAGCACCACGGCTCAATAACACCACTTTATTGTGTTTCTTGGACAACTGCAAAAGCTTATCTTTCACTGCAAGTTTTTCTCATTTTTGGAAACTTCGTCCCCATAACAGTCATCATTACTAACTATATCAAGAGTGCAGTGCTAGGAAAAGTACCATGCAAAGAAATTCCTGAAATAGGAATGGACATTCGTGTTGGAGTGGTGGTTTTTGCCAGAAAGTTAAACTCCAGCAAATAAATTGATTTTCCTAGGCTGCTGGCTTCATTGCCGAGAGAAAGCAACAAACATAAAAATCTGTACAGGCTACTTAACACATTTGTTTTATCTCTGAGAGGCAAATACTAATGACAGAACAAAGTTAAAGGAGCTTTGAGTCCAGGAAGAAAACTTAAGAGGTTTGTAACATTTACAGAGAAAGAACATTATTTCTCTTTAATCTTTCTTGTCTCTCATTTCAACTCCCCTTAAGCATCTGTACAGTCTGGGGGAAAAAAATAAAGAAAAGAGAAAGTGAAAGCAGTGAAAAGAAATAGTAAGTTCTCAACTAGAGAGAATGCATAATTATTTATACGGATGAGAGTACCATGGTACAGTCTGTAAATGTGTATATTTGATTTTTAAATGAAATATGGTAAGCCCTGTTTGCTATTCAGAAATCCAAATTTATAAAACAGATTTTTTTTTGTTGTTAGTGGGACAAGGAGGTGAAAATGGGTTGGGATAGGAGTTTATTCACATTGCATAAAAATTCTTTACTTTGCAAAATGGTTCACTGAAAGCTTCCCTTAAATATAAATAACAGCTCTACTGGTGCATTTCATTTACAAAAACAATTAATTTTAAACAGAACTTTAGGAATAAATTCTATGGTATACAATGGGAATGTAGTAGGCATTTTTAAATAGAAAACAGACTGGGGTGAATATTAAAATAAATTTGCATTCCCTGAATAAACTCTTACTAGGCAAGTATTGGGATGGTGGCCTACGAGTGTAATGGGAAAGTCAGTGTTGGGGAGAGAAAGTTCAAGAAGTAAATTAGGTAGGATTAAAGGAGAGAGCACGGACTTATATTTAAAATTTTGACATGAAATTATTTCAGGAATGCATTTCAATAGGAAACCTTGCCTCTGTAAAAGTAAATGAACGGATCTCTAGTTCAGGATGTAGGTAACTTCTGCTTTTAAGCATGCAGGTAATTACCCCTCCCCTTTCAAATTCCTGTTGAAATAACCAAATAAATACACAACAGAGAAATCTATATCAATATTTAACTGCTTTCTACAAAATAAAGTTTGACAATTATAAAAGAGCAGTGGGAGAAGAGAGGGTTGATCCTAATATTTTTAGGCTGCTACTCCTGGGAAGACTGATAAATGTAACTTGTAAGGTAATAAACACAATGTAAAAAAATAATATTGGCAATTTGGATCTAAAAGCTTAGCTTACTTTAACACTAATTTGGAGCTGAGGGATATGAAGTAAAAGGCTGTTAAATATCTTGTTTTACATGAAGGAAGGACAATAAATAGATGTGATTTCTTGTTTGATTGTGATCAAGAATTTAAGCTAAAATATTATTGAAAGGCAACCTCCTATAGAACAAACATAGGAATATAAAGAGATAAAAATATTTATAGCCTAAGTTATGTCAAAAGGGGGAAAAAGTCTTTACATTGGCCCTTTCAACATATAGAGAAAGTTTGAAGGAAAGACTGAACTTTAAAATCACATACAAATACTTTGGAGCTGGTAAGCAAAAGGTCTGGAAATAAGCCCCTTTTCTAGCATAGTATGTTAATGAGTTTTGGGATCTATAAAGGTAAATAGACTTGAATAGGAGTGAAGTGCTAAAATGTTACATATGTAAAGGTAAAGGCCCAAAGAGAGAAAGAAGTCAACTTTACATGGTGAGAGAATAGTCACCTGTGGATAAACGTGGCTCATAAGAAATCTCTAATGTCAGGGTGATCAAAGAACTTTTAAGAAAAGATTTGCCTCATTCCATGTTACGTTTCTTGTGCTGCCATAATTCTTCATCCCTTCATCACCTCAAGTCTTCAGTGAAAACTTTGCAGAAGGTTTGGACGTACTTAAAAGCTTAGTATAAGGTTTGGAGTGATGTGGAGGTTGAAAGGAAATAAAAGAAAATGGAACAGAGAACACACCTGGGCCAAAGTAAAGCTGTGGTGGATCGCACAGCTATAGGAAGTACCTCAAGAGATACTGAGGGCAGAAGACACAATCAGAAGCAAAATTCACTATTAATATTCACTATTAAATGCCTATCAATTTGCCAAAATCTTGGAGAGGACGTTACATTTCTCATTGAATGTAGTAGAGAGGGTCATTGGTTTGGTTTGGTTTCAAGGTATCAAGGAGCCATGTGACACCTGGGGCAAACAGTGTCTACATTAAAAAGATAAATCTATCAAAAAGTAAAGTGAAAAATATCCACAAAGCAATAAATCTTCAATAAGAGATAAGAAGTTAGAACACATAAAAGAGTCATCACATTAACTGTAAATAGTTAAACTTGCTATGAAATGACAAAGACTCAGAGACTTGCACTTCATGGCAGGATGTAGTAGGTCAGAGTAATCCAGTATTCTCACTGCGATAACCAGAAAAATCCTGAAATTTTACAAAATTATATATTTAAAGATATAGGAGAGTTGTGGAAACAAAGAGAAATAGATGAGTTGGAATTCCAGTTTTGAGGTTATCTGGCAATTATCACCTATTTTCTTTGTGGAGCTCATTTGCCAATTTTTTTTTTTAAAGGACTGATTATATGCTGTTTACAAGAGACACACTTTAACTAGAATGCTGTTTACAAGAGACTTTAAAAGGACACAGGAAATGGAAAAATACAGGGGGAAAAAGATATACCATACAAACACTAACCATAAGGTAGCAGATATAGCTATATTAATACCAAATAATGAAATTTAAGGCAAGAAATGTTAATAGAGACAGAGGGATTTCCATAATGATAAAAGAGCCAATTCATCAATAAAACATAATAATTTTAAATTTATATATGCCTAATAGTTATAAAAGATATAAAGTAAAAGTTGATAGATCTAAAAGTAGAAATTGATAGGAGTTCCAGTCAAGATGGTGGAGTAGGTAAATGCTGTTGTGGTCACCTCCTCTCATGACCACATCAAAATTACAACTAAACTACAAAACAACCATCATTGAGAATCACCTGAAATCTTGTTGAACTGAAGCCCTATAACAAAGGACGTACAGAAGAAGTCACCTTGAGACTGGTAGGAGGGGCAGAGATGCAGAACAAGCTGGTCACACACCTGCGTGTGACCATTAAAAATCAGGAGGGATATCTCAGCTGTGGAGGTCCCCCCTGAAGGAGCAAGAGGTGTCAGTGCCACACCAGGCTCCACAGTTCCAGTGCCAGGGAGAGAAGTCTGCATAATTTCTGGTTGTGAAAACCAGCAGAGATTATGGTTGAGTGAGATGGAGGGTGGCTGGAGTCCCAGGTGTTCCTCTTAAAGGGAGCACACAGGGACTTATTTACTGAAGGGAGTAAGACTGAATCACTGGCTTTGAGCTCCAGTGCTGGGGCAGCAGCTGGAAAGGTGCCAGGGACATATGCGGGGAAATGAGTTTTCTGGCTGCAGGACAAGGGCTGGAGGAGCAGCTTTCTCCTGGACAGAGGAGCTGACAGAAGCCATTGTTTCTTTGTTGAGCCTTCCCTCTTCTTGGTGGGCAGACTTAGGTGGCTGCCATATCTGAGTCCCTAACAAGCTGGCTGACACCTTTCGTTCACCATGCCCTGGTGATTCTGAGACCCTGCCCCACCCAATTTCAGGCCCATGTAATCCACTTCCAGTGACATTTTTGTACAAACCGCCTGCCTTGGCTCAAGCTGCATGCTTTCCAAGGATCTCTCAAAGGTTCACGGAACCCAGACAAGCAGCATCTGGCTTGAGTGTGTCCCATATCTCTGCTGAGCAGTCCTAAGCCTGGCACTAGTGGCAGCTGACCTTGGTTCACTGCTTGGCCTCTTGAGGCATTTTCAAGCACAGTGCAGGCAGTGGCCATCTGTGGATTTCTTTGTGGCTTCTGCCAGGTGGCCCTGAGTGGGGCATAGTCTGCAGCTAAACTTGAGCTGCAGTGGGTCCCCTCCTAGGTGCCCCTGGAGTTGGTGCACCAAGTGGTCAACTTCAAAATGAGCTGGAGTATCACCCAGTCACCTCCAAGAACAAAACACCCAACAGGTGGATTAAGCAGGCACCAGAGCCCTGTTAAAGTGAATCATGCTCTGTAGGATCAACCCCTGCACCACAACTTCTCCACTGTACCCACTACTAGTCCTCACAACCAAGGAGCCTGAGGGTCAACCCCTCCCATTGATGTGAAAATACCAAGCAAGGTTCAACTACAAGAGGAGGGCACACACAACCCACACAAGGGACACACATGGAGTGCGCAACTCAGGTGACCAGGAAGACTGCACCACTGGGCCCCACACCTACTACATAAGGCCACTCTATAAGTGGCCTTATACCTAAGGCCACTCTATAAGACCAGGAGACATAACAGCCTTACTTAATACATAGAAATAAACACAGGGAAACAGCCAAAATGGGGAGACAAAGAAACATGTCCCACATAAAAGAACAGAACAAAGTTCCAGAAAAAAAGAGCTAAATAAAATGAAGACAACCTACCAGATGCAGATTCCAAACACTGGTTATAAGAATGCTCAATGATCTCAGAAAGAACTTCAACAAAGAGATAGGAAACATAAAAATAGAGATAGAAAACAAAAAAGAACCAGTCAGAAATAAAGAATATAATAACGGAAATGAAAAATACATTACAGGGAATCAACAGTAGATTAGATGAAGCAGAGGATCAAATCAGCTATTTAGAAGATAGGGTAGCAGAAAATACCCAATCAGAACAGCAAAAAGAAAAAAGAATCCAGAAAAATGAGTATAGTTTAAGGGGCTTCTGGGACAACATCAAGCGTACCAACATTTGTATTATAAAGGTACCAGAAGGAGAAGAGAGAAAGGAATTGAAAACCTATATGAAGAAATAAGGGTGGAAAACTTCCCTACGTGGCAAAGGAAATAGACATACAAACCCAGAAAGCACAGAGAGTCCCAAACAAGATCAATCCAAAGAGGTCCACACCAAGACAAATCATAATCAAGATGCCAAAGGTTAAAGACAAAGAGAATCTTAAAAGCAGCAAGAGAAAAGCAGTTATTTACCAATAAGGGAGCTCCCATAAGATTATCAGCTGATTTCTCAACAGGAATTTTGCAGACCAGAAGGGAGTGGCAGGAAATATTCCAAGTGATGAAAGCAAGGACCTGCAACCAAGATTACTCTACCCAGCAAAGCTATCATTTATAATTGAAAGATAGATAAAGAGCTTCCCAGACAAGACAAAGCTAAAGGAGTTCATCATTACCAAATGAGTATTACAAAGATTCTTAGAGTGACTTATTTAAGACAGAAGAAGGAGAAGGAGAAGGAGAAGGAGAAGGAGAAGGAGAAGGAGAAGAAGAAGGAGAAGAAGAAGGAGAAGAAAAGTATGAATAATAAAGTGGCAATAACTACATATCAACAATCACTTTCCATGTAAATGGATTAAATGCTCCAATCAAAATATAGGGTGGCTGAATGGATAAGAAAACAAGACTCTTATATATGCTGCCTACAAGAGACTCATTTCAGATTGAAAGACACACAGACTGAAAGTAAACAGGTGGAAAGATATATTTCATGAAAATGGAAACACAAAAAGCAGGAGTAGCAATACTTATATCAGAAAAAATAGACTTTAAAGCAAAGACTATAACAAGAGACAAAGAAGGATCTAGTAATCCCATTACTGGATAATTATCTGAAGAAACCCAATACGCTATTTCAAGAGGACGTGCTCATCTATATGTTTATTACAGCATTATTTACAATAGCCAAGATATGAAAGCAACTTGGATGTCTCAGAATGAATAAAGAAGAGGTGTTACACATATACAATGGAATATTATTCAGCCATAAAAAATAGAATGAAATCTTGCCATCTTTGACAACATGGATAAACCTAAGGTGCTTTGTGCTAAGTGTAGTAAGTCAGATAATAAAAGACAAATATCATGATTTCACTTATAAGTGGAATATAAAGAACGAAACAAAACAAAACAGAAACAAAAACATAGCTACAGAGAACTATTTAATGGTTGCCAGATGGGAGGGAGTTTGGGGGTGGGTGAAAAAGGGAAAGGGATTAAGAAGTACAAATTTGTTGTTACACAGTAGTCATGGGAATGTAGGGTATAGCATAAGAAATATAGTCAATAATATTGTAATAACTATGTATGGGGTCAGATTGGTACTAGATCTTTTGGGGTGATAGAAGGAAGGGAGCTGTAAGGCAGGGTGAAAAAGGTGAAGGGATTAAGAATACAAATTGGTAGCTATAAAACAGTTATGGGGATGTAAAGTAAAGCATAGGGAATATAATCAATAATATGGTAATAACTGTATAGTGCCAGGTGCATACTAGTCAGGGGGCTCAGTTCATAAATTATATAAATTTATAACCCTTATGCTATACACCTGAAATTAATATAAAATAATATTGAATGTCAAAAAATAAGATGAAAAAAGTAGAAATTGATAATGCACAATTATAGTTGGAGATTTTCATACATCATTCTCAGTAACTTATTTTAATTGATTTAACTGATTTAAACTGATTTAAATATGTAGAGAAAGAAATTAATAAAAACCTAGAAGATCTGAACCTAATTGATATGGGATAGAACACCACACTCAAAACTGCACAACATACATTCTTTTCAAGTTTACATGGAACATTTACCAAGATAGACTATATACTAGATCATAGAGTAAGTCTCAAAAAATTTCAGAGGACTAAGAACATACATAAAATGTTTTTTTGACCACAGAAGAATTAAAGTTGAAATCAATAACAGAAAGATAAGTAGAAAATCTCCAACTTCAATCGCACATGTATTAAAAAAGAAACCACAATAATAGTTATGAGATATTTTGAACTCAATAATAGTAAAAATTTGGCATATCAAAAATTGTGGATGTAGTTAATGACCAGAAAGAAATTTGGTCATTAAAAGAAAAGCTGAAGATCAAGTGATTTAAGTCTCCTTCTCAAGAAATTAGCAAATAAAGAACAAATTAAACCCTAAGTATATGGAAGGAAAAATAAAGTTAAGGCAGAAATCAATGACAGAAAGCAAAGATATAATGGAAACGAAATCAACAAATTGAAAGCACAAACCATTTAATAAAGCTATTTAGCAATATCTATTTAAATTAAACATATGCATATAATATGATCCAACAATTCCACTCCTGGAGTACTTAACAAGAAAAATTAGTTTTTATGTCCTCCAAAATACAATATATATATAAGGCATGGACTAGACATGTATGAGAATGTTCATAGTAACATTATTCATAATAGCTCAAAATGGAAACAACTCAAATGTCCATCAATGGAAGAACGGATAAATAAATTGTGTTATGTTCCTATAATGGAACACTATATAGCAATGAAAAGGGATGACTTCTTCTACATGCAACCGCATGATGAACCTCACATGCACAGTGTTGAACAAACTATACTACGTACAATAAAAAGAATATACACGCTGGGTGATTCCAGTTAAATGAAATTCAAAATTAAGTTAAACTAATCTATTGTTATAGAAGCTGGAATGATCTTTTCTTTGGGGGATACTGACAAGGAGAGTATAGTAGACATGAAGAGGTACTGCCCAGACACTCCCTTCATGGGAGAACTTTTTGCTCAGCTGCTGGGAGTGCTGTGGTGAACAGCTTCAGCTGTCAGTGGCTTCAGGGATTGCCTCAGCTGCAGAGAACCACCTCGTCCAAGGTCACACTCTTCCAGAGGCTGTCTACATCCAATAGCTCATGCAGGTGGGGGTATAAAGGCAAAGGACTATCCACTTTGGCACAGTTCAGGACAATTCTGATGGCTTCTCTCAGCTTTTGAGCTTCCTGTGGGTTTGGTAGAGGCTGTGGGCCTTGCATCACACCTTGCCATCCCTTTCTTCCCAATCTTGCGTCCTTCCTTCCTTCCACAGGTATTGATCCCAAGCGTCCACAGGAAATACCCTGAGCACTAAACTCTATCTCAGAATCTACTTCCAAGAGAACCCAGACTGCAACATGGGGCAGAAGGGAAACAGCTGGGTGCTGGAAATGATCTATAATTTGATTTGGGAGTTGTATACACAAGTGTATGCATATGTAAATATTCATTTGGTTAGACATTTAAGATTTGTACGTTTTATTATATGTAAATGAGTCATACCTCAAAAAAAAAAAAAGGAAAAATAGACTCAAATTGAGTTTAAAAATGCAATGACATGCTATTTTCAAAAGACATACCTCAAAATAATAAGAAATGTTTAAAAAATAAATAATGGAAACATGGGGTATTGAACATATGAGTTTATCTCTATTTTCTCCAGAAACCCCACTAAGATGACTATAAAAAAACATTCAAAAGGTCTAAATCTACAAAGACAAGAAGAGAAGGATAGAAAACAATAGCAAACAAGATACATATATGAAAATTTTGGAAGCAGAAAATGGTGACTAACTTAACAAAGTAGAGAGAAAGTTGAAATCTAAGCCCACAGGCAGGGAAACCAACAGGAAGTTTCCACATATGGCCCCCAAAAGCTCAGGGAGTTAAGTAAAGGATGTGGCTGAGGTTGGGAAGATTAGTTAAAAGTCCTTATATTGAGCAGTTAGACTTCTGGATCCCTTCTCTGAACCCACACTGTCATATCACTACTTCTTATTTTCAGCAGAAGACTGGATGGAGCTTTTCTCTTTGTAGAAGGTGAGTCTGGCAGGTTCTGGATTTGGGCATACCTGGCACAGCAGAAAAGTGAGAGGGAGGTGCCATATTGTAAACAGAGGGCCAAACGAAAGTTGTCATCCTCAGTGGTAAGACCTCTGGCCCTCTTCCTTCATACAAGTCTCAGAAAACTAATAGCCAGCATGAACTCTCTAGCAGAAGATTAGTTGATTCCTTTCTGAGGAAACTACCAATCTCAAATGAAAAGATGGCTCTCACCCTCACTTGTAAGAGCCCTGTGTTCTTGAAGTCCAAGCAACTGGCTT
Source organism: Rhinolophus sinicus (assembly GCF_057876585.1). Lineage (NCBI taxonomy): Eukaryota > Metazoa > Chordata > Mammalia > Chiroptera > Rhinolophidae > Rhinolophus > Rhinolophus sinicus. Next base: position 127,399,876 of record NC_142501.1, read on the forward strand.
TCAGCAGGACTGGTTTCAGTCAGCTGGAGCCCAGGATATTGGTTCTCAACATTCTGCGCGTCCCCGGGGGGGCTTAGAACCAATAGCCCAACCTGTCTTCTAGGGTCCACCTACTCTGGGCTTCCCGCTGCATTTGAGGAAAAGTTCAAGACAATTCGATTTGAATGTTAAAAAATGTGCAGAGCATGGTTGATATCTGGATCATAGCCATATGAAGAAAACAGAAAAATCTTAAAAGAGGAATATTTTTAAAAATAAATAAAATTGCAATGATGTTAAGTGCACCCTAATTTAATAAATAAATCCTAATAGAGATTTTTAACAAAATCTGTCAGCAAATGATTCTAATTTTCACCCAGAGTAATAAATATAAAGAACAATAATTTTTAAAGGATAAGGAAAGTAGGCTTATTATATATTAAAATTACTCTTAAATTTACAGGAATGAAAAGTGTCAGGCTCTGCTGCCAGAAAATACAGCTCAATACAACAGAGTAGAAGTAAATGAGACCGCCAACTATGGAAAGAGTGGCATTTTATATTAGTAGGAAAAGAGCAGATTGTCCAATGATAATCACTAGCAAAAGAGAGGGAAATGATTTTATTTCTTTTTCAATGGTTAATTAATGAAGAGTTCATAAGAGCTGGGCAACCCCTGTCAAAGTTGGTAACCTTGACCGCTCCCAGTTTCCCTAACCAGTAAATAAAACATCATCGAATTAGCTGCCCACTAAGATCCCTCTCAGCTCCAATGTTTTGCAGTCAATCTAAACGAAGATGGTTGCTGCTTTTGTCTGTCTTTTTCAAAGCTCAATTGAGCAGTGGCATTTGGTAAATCAAAATAGAAAGACAAAAGTAAAAATAAACTTGTCTGGCTTTCTCTCTTGAAAGAAGAGGAAAGATGCCTGAGATGGGCCCATTCTAGCCTCGAGGGCCTGAGGGACTCCTGGAGCTTTTTGACATGCACTGTTTGTTTTCAATGGGAAATTACTCAAAATGTAATAAGGAAATATTTTGCTGAGTAAATAGATTCGTTTACATCTTGTGGCATGGATGGTTAAAAAGAATCCTGGCCTTTTAGCTCAGTTGGCTGAAATCCCTAGTCAAAGAGAGGGATTTCTCTTTTCACTAGTATTTCTGTCTTTCCAAGGGGTTCTTCCTCCTCCTTTTGAAATAAGATATTTTAAGACACTTAAAATCCAGGGAGGGAAAAGAGACTTTATTCTACTGCGATGGGGAAGAAAATTATTAATGTTTTGTGGTCACAGCCTTTCCCGGACCCCCTCTGCCTCGCTCATCAAGAGAATTCTAGCTTTGTCAGCTCAGCGTCTGGGTTTATGATATGAAATTGAGGCAATGGGCGAGACAGACACACAACTGGATGAGTGAGGACATGGAGTTTACATTGGAAAGGACAAGATTATTCATGAGAAAGAAAACTGGAGATGAAAAGGAGGATAGACAGAGAATGGAGAGTAGTAGGACTTGGGCCATGGAGAAGATTTGGATTGGGAGATGAGAAGGAGGCAGAAAGAGGTTTCTGGGGTCAGCTACGATTTCTGTGGTGAATGTAGAGAGTGGAGGAGACTCAAAGGACTCAGGATGATTGGCTGTGCACTAAAAGTGTAGTTCTCTCCAAATTTCTTGGCAATTTTTCCCTAAGTAAAAGTTGGAACTGATTTCATTTATGTTTTTCAGCAGAGTGTGGTTCTTTGAATCAAAACGTATGTGCTGAAGCTAGGCCAAGTAGGTTCCAGTTATATTTGAGTTATGCCACAGAAGCCAAAGGTTGTATCACTCTTGGCCCTTTTCTCTCAGTTTTCTCTTGGCCTTGCCCCACCGTCTTTTTGTCCCACATAAGGCTTCTCCTGTTCCTTGCTCGCAAGCCTTCTCTGGGCTGCAGTCTGGCCCGCTGATTCCTCTAATCCCAATACAGGTCAAAATGCATTTAAAAAGTATCTGTCTCAAATACTACCAATGTCACCTCATCTTTGTCCTCATTTGTAGTCTCCGAAGAAAATTTGAGTTTGGAAGTAATTTTTCCTTTCAAAACGACTTCAGGACACTCTCTTCCAACTTGCTATCTATAGACATGATATTATTTTGAATAACAAAACCCAAGGCTACAGTGAAAATGTCCCAGGTTGGGTCCTTGCTCCCTCGCATACGCTTCCCCTGCCTTCAAACACAAAAGCAGTCACTTAACGGCAGTTGCCAAGCCCTGTGCATTTTACTCATGCATTCTTCCAACAAACAGTCACTGAGTGATTGTGAGCCAGGCACTACTCAAGTGCTGAGGATATAGCAATACAAAAAGACATAACAAAGAAGACCCCACAATTTCTGCTTTCATGATGTTTGTAATCTAGTGGAGACACATCTGCATCTCTCTCTATAATATATATATATATATATATATATATATATATATATATATATATATATATACTAATTATAATATACTATAATATACAATAGTTTATATATTAATAGAGCATTATATATTATATACTATATTATAGCATAGTATTATAGTGTTAGTACAGCTATATAGTATCTATCTATTAGTATATATGCTAATTAGGATGATAGGCAGTAGTGAATGCTAAGACTTAACACTGGAGCAGGGATAAGAAAAGAAACATCAGGATGGATGGAGATACAGTGGGACCTCGGTTTTCGAACGTAATCCATTCTGGAAGACCATTTGAGTTCTGAAAAATTGGAAAACAGCCGACAGCTCGGCCTCAGGATCTTGCATTCAGCGGAAGCCGCCTGACATGTTTGACTTCCGAGGTGTGTTTGAAAACTGAAGCATTTACTTCTGGGTTTACGGTGTTCGTAAACTGAAATGTTCCTCAACGGAGACGTTCGAAAACCAAGGTACTACTGTAGTTGAAATTTTAGATAGGGTGGCCAGAAACATTTTTACTGAGAAGGTAATGTTTGAATAAAGACAAGGACATGAGAAGGGGAGCATTTTAATAGAGGGAACCATTAGGGGAAAGATATGAGGCAGGAAGATGCCTGTCAGAGTCATTGGAGAAGACTTAGCAATGGGGAGAGCAGGATGAGATGATTTCAGAGAGTTTATGGGGAAAGATCATGTAGGGCCACTAGGTCATAGTGAGGACTCAGGCGTTTACTTTATGTGAGCTGGGAAGCCATTGGAGGAATTTTGGGAAGAGAAGGGACATGATGGGACTTAGCTTTTAACAGGATCATTTTGGCTTCTGTTTTGAGAATAGACTGAAGAAAAGGGAAGAAGCAAGGAGACCAGCTATGAAGCTGTTGTAACAATCTAGATGAGAGAGGATGGATGTTTCCATTAATTAGGATGGTAGCAGTGGATGTGGTGAGAGACTAAATTCTGATTTATTTTTAAGGAAAAGCTGATGTGATTTGCTGACCATTTGGATACAGGATGTATGTTGAGGTAGTTTACTTTCATTCCTAGTTTGTTGAGTGTTTTTATCCTTTAAAGGGTTGCATGTTTTCCAAAATTTTTGTCCACATCAATGGAGATGATCATGGGGATTTTTTCCTCCATTCTGTTAATGTGGTGATTACATTGATTGATATTTTTGTGTTTAACCAGCTTTATATCCCAGGAATAAATCCCACTTGGTGATGGTGTATCATCATTCTAATATGTTACTGGATTTGGTTTGCTAGTATATTTGGGGGGATTTTTGCATCAATAGTCATCAGGGATATAGGTCTGTAGGTTTCTTTTTCTTGTAGTGTCTTTGGTATCAGAGTATTACTGGCCTTATATAATAGAATGAATTAGGAAGTGTTCCCTCTTCTTCAATTTTTTGGAAACATTTGAGAAGGATTGACATTATTTCTTCTTTAAATGTTTGGTATAATTCACTAGTGAAGCCATCTGGTGCAGGGCTTTTCTTTGTTGAGAATTTTTTATTACTGATTCTATTTCCATACTAGTTATAGGTTTCTTCAGATTTTCTATTTCTCATGAGTTAGTCTTGGTAGGCTTTGTGTTTCTAAGAATTTGTCCATTGATATGTGGGATATAAAATTAAAAGCAACAAAGGAACAAGACAAACAAATAAAGAAATAAAAACTCATAGACACAGACAATAATGTAGTGGTTACCAGAGGGTAATGGGGGAAGAGGTGGGTAAATGAGGGTAAAAGGGGTCAAAGATATGGTGATCAAAGGAGAACTGACTCTGGGTGGTGAACACACAATGTGATATACGATGATGTATTACAGAATTGTACACCTGAAATCTATGTAACTTGACTAACAATCATCACCCCAATAAATTTTAATTAAAAAAAAAGAATTTGTCCATTTCATCTAGTTTATCCAATTTGTTGGCAGTTAATTTGTTGTAATAGTTTCTTAAAATCCTTTCTATTTCTGTAGAACCAGAAGTAATGGCCTCACTTTCATTTTAGATTTTAGTAATTTCAGCCTTATTTCTTTTTTTCTTAGTCATCTAGTAAAATTCTGTCATTTTTTTTTATCTTTTCAAAAAGGTACAACATTTGTTTTTTTTTTATTTACTTTATTGTTTTTCTAATCTCTATTTTACTTATCTCTGCTCTAACCTTTATTATTGTTTTTTCCTTCCACAAGCTTTGGGTTTATTTTATTCTTCTTTTCTGGTTGCTTACGGTATAAAGTTAGGTCATTGATTTGAGACCTTTCTTCTTTTTAATGTAAGTGGTTACAGCTATGTATTTCCCTCTTAGCAGTGCTTTTACCATATCTAATAAGTTTTGTTATCTTGTGCTTTTGTTTTCATTGTTCTCTAAATATTTTCTAATTTCCATGGTGATTTCTTATTTAACCCATTGGTTGTTTAAGAATGTGTTGTTTAATATCCACATATTTGTGGATTTTCTAGTTTTCCTTCTGTTATTGATTTCTAACTTCCTCTTGTTGTGGTTAGAGAAGAACATTTGTATAATATCTATCTTTTTAAAAGTCCATTGAGACTTTTTTGTGGAGTAACATGTGGTCTACCTTGAAGAATGTCCCATGTGCACTTGAGAGAATGCACATTCAGTTATTGGGTGAATTATTCTGCGTATATTTGTTAGGTCTAGTTAGTTTATTGTGTTAAGTCCTCTATTTTCTTGCTTATCTTCTGTTTGATTGTTCTAACTATTATTGAGAGTGGGCTATTTTCCACCTGTTATTGTAGAACTGTCTACTTCTCCCTTCAATTCTATCAATTTTTGTTTCATATATTTTGAGGATCTATTATTAGGTACATAAATGTTTATAATTCTTATGTATTCTTATTTTATTAAAACTTTTATTAACATATAATTTCTTCCTTTGTCTTTTGTAACCTTTTTTGATATAAATTCTATTTTGTCTGATGTTAGTATAATCACCCCAGCTCCCTTTTAGTTACTATTTGCATGGAATATGTTTTTTTATCACTCACATCATGAATGTCAGTTGATACTTTTGTTTGATTAAGAAGAAAGTGAGGCAACATAAAATTATGCCAGAACTTTACTTGTTTAGTAATAATGTGAGAGATTTCTTTGTTGAATTGGAAAATAGTTTTAAAATACTGGAGAATATTTCCCCATATATATTTGCTATTCATAATGTAACACTAAAAGACACAACACTGTTAATGTTAACATTAAGAATCTGCATTCATAACATTTTTCTTCCCATTTTCTTAAATCGAGGCCAGATCAGAAAACTATTTTTGTAGTGAACCACATAGTAAATATCTCGGCTTTGCAGGCCATACTGTCTCTGTTGCAATGTCTCCAGTTTGCCATGATAGTACAAAGTAGCAAAAGACAATACAGACACACTTCTATGTTCCAATAAAACTTTATTTATGGATGCTAAAATTTGGATTTTATATAATTTTCACATGTCATGGAATATCATTCTCTGCAGTGAAATGTTTGAACTAAACATTACTGACCACTCTTCTAACAGCACACTGCCCCAACTATTCACATTCTTTAGTACCCCTCCCAACCAATTTGTAGTTCTTCATACAACTTAGCACAAGATGAAATTATTTTGTTCACTTTTGTTTTCTTGTTTACTCTCTTTCTTTTCATATTAGAATGTGAGCTTGATGAAAACAGAGAGACCTTATAATTTAGCTTCTTATCGCCAGCACCTACAATAGTACCTGGCATCTAGTAAGTGCTCATAATTATTTTTTTTAAAGAAAGAATGAAATTTCAATAGTAAATCCATATTCACTTTACCATGACTCTCATTCTAGTCTGTGTTTTTATGAAATAGAGCCAAAGAACATTTCACATTACAAATGATGTGGAGACTTCTCACTCCATTTTGTTCCTAGAAAAGCTGCAAAGAGCCATGCCCTGAGAGCGTACTCATGGCTGCAGGAGGTCCTATGGCTCCTTATAGAACGAAAGCAGTGTTTCAGCCAGGGCAGCTGTATAAGGCAACGCTCTGTTGGAAGTTGGTTAAAAAATATTTGCGAGAAATGTTTTCCTTAGTGTTCACAGATTAATGGAAAGTTGTTAGTTTAAAGGTGCTGTACAAGGCCAGTCATGTTCCTCGAATGGGTCCTCTATGAAACAGCTCTAAATGAGTTTCAGTCTCTCTGGGGACTTTTTTGATAGAGACCAAATTTCACAGTTCCTGACGTGGCCATGTTTGCTCAGGGAGACAGTCTTGTTTGTCCTGCTCAGCAATTGTGAGGCACAACTTCCTGAGGAACCAGCCAGTTCCATGAAGAACTCCTGTGTGTTCAGGCTGATGCTTCTGCTGCCCTCTTAATGTGTTTTAAATCTGTCTTCTAACTAGGTGGATCAGCTGACCTGTTAAACTGAATAGGTATCACTATAATACACACTCTAATAAAAATTGTCATCTTTAAAACTAACCTGTGTCAGCTCTAGGAAACCTGCGGGCCTGAGATGGCTGGTGGCTCGTCATGGTGTTCTCGGAGCATTTTTGTAGGGTGGTCACAGGCCCAGTATGAGTGTGGGAGATGACACGACACTGACTTTGTACAGACCACCAACATACCTCTTAGTTCCCTGGAACCCTGTCCCACCTACCTAGAGCTGCATTGTCACGGGCACTCTGGGCGCCTCGGTTGCCAGCCCTGCCCCACAAGTCGTGGAGGCCTTTTGCAGCAGTGGACAGCTCATGATGGCCTGGGGAGAATTTGATAGTGAACAGTGGCCCAAAACCTGCACTGTAGCCACTCTTGGGCAGCTCTCGGGGATTTGCGAACCTGAGGTAAGTGGTGGCTGGCTGCGATGTTCTAAGGATATTTTGTGAAGTGGTCACAGTCCGGGCACTGACATAAGAACTGAGTCTGCTTTAACTTTGTAAAAACCACCGGCCACATCTCCTGACTGCCTGGGACTCCACCCTACCTTCCTAGTGCTGCATCACTGAGGGTATTCTCAACACCAGGTCAACCAGCCTGGCCCACATATCTAAGGAAACTCTTTCAACGGCTGGACCTTATGGGCAGCTGGTGGGTGGCAATAGGCCTAGGGGGCCCTGGACCTTTTGATAAGCTGCCTCAGGCCCACTACTGGTGGCAATCAGCCTTGCTTCACAGTGAGGTCACCCACACAGGCCTTCAGGTCCAGCAAAGGCAGCAACTAACCATATACAGCGTTGTGGCTCCTACCACATTCCGAGGGCCAGTAACAGGCAAGGCTAAAAGTGACCTGCATGGGAGCCCCTCCCAAGAGACACCAGAAACAACACACCCAGAGGCCAGCTTAAGACCACAAAAGAGCACCACCTGGTTAGTGCACAAGCAGCACACTCCAAGGGGGTCTCAACAGGCACAAGAGCCCACAGGGGTGAAGCCTCCTCTGAGGGTTCAGCCCCCATACAGCAGCTCATACAAAGTGTGCACAGCCAATCTTCACAGTAGGTCAGCCTGGGAGTCAAGCCCACCACTGACATGCGAAAAACAATCAAGGCTCAACTACAAAAGGGGAACACACACAACACACTCAAGGGACACACCTGGAACACATGCATCGGAGATCAGGGAGACTGCGCCATTAGACCACATAGGACACATACTATACAAGGCCACCCAGCAAAGACTGAGAGACATAGGAAATCTACCTAATACATATTAGGTTGGTGCAAAAGTAATTGCAGTTTAAAAGGTTAAAAATAATTGCAAAAACCACAATTATCTTTGCACCAACCTAATAGAAGCAAACACAGAGAGACAGCCAGAATGAGAAAAAAAAGAAATATGTCCCAGGTAAAAGAATAGGAGAAACCTCCAGAAATAGAACTAAATGAAATGAAGGCAACCAACCTACCAGAGACGGAGTTTAAAACACTGATTATAAAAATGCTTAAGGAACTTAGTGAGAATTTCAACAGAGATAGCAAGCATAAAGAAGGACATAGGAACCATAAAGAACCAGTCAGAAATAAAAAATACAATAACTGAAATGAAGAATGCACTAGAAGGAATCAATAGCAGATTATATGAAGCAGAGGATCAAATCAGTGATTTGGAAGATAAGGTAGCATAAAACACCCAATTGGGACAACAAAAAGAGAAAAGAATTTAAAAAATGAAGATAAATTAAGGGACATGTGGGACAACATCAAGTGTAACCACATTTGCATCATAGCACCAGAAGGAGAAGAAAGGGATCAAGGGATTGAGAACCTATTTGAAGAAATAATGACTGAAAATTCCCCTAACCTGTTGAAGAAATAGACAGACAAGCCTAGGAAGCACAGAGAGTCTCAAACAAGAAGGACGCAAACAGGCCCACACTAAGACACATCACAGTTAAAATGGCAAAGGTTAAAGACAAAGACAGAATCCTAAAAGCTGCAAGAGAAAGATAATTAGTTACTTAAAAGGGAGCCCCCATGAGACTATGAGCTGATTTCTCAACAGAAATGTTGCAGGCCAGAAGGGATTGGCACAGAATATTCCAAGTAATGAAAAACAATGGCCTACAACCAAGACTACTCTACTCAGCAAGGCTATCATTTAAAATTGATGGAAAGATAGAGCTTCCCAGATAAGAAGAAGCTAAAAGAGTTCATCACCACCAAACCAGTGTTACAAGGAATGTTAGAGGGACGTCTTTAAGCAGAAGAAAATAGAAAATAAAGATAAAAAATATGAATAATAAAATGGCAATAACTATGTACTTATCAATAATCACTTTAGATATAATTGATTAAAGGCTCCAATCAAAAGACAATAAAAAACTGAGTGGATAAAAAAACAAGACCCATGCATATGCTGTCCATAAGAGACCCACCTCAGATTCAAAAACATACACAGACTGAAAGTAAAGGGATGGAGAAAGATATTTCATGTAAATGGAAATGAGAAAAAAGCTGGGATAGTAATACTTACATAAAACAAAACAGACTTTAAAATAAAACTATAATAAGAGACAAAGAAGGACATTGCATAATAATAAAGGGATCGATCCAACAAGAGGACATCACTCTAGTAAACATTTATGCATTTAATACAGGAGCACCTAAATATATGAAGCAAATATTGACTGACATAATAAAGGCAGAGATCAACAGTAACACATAGTAGGGGACTTTAACACCCCACAGACACCAATGCACAGATCATCCAGACAGAAAACTAACATGGAAAGAGTGACCTTAAATGACACATTAGACCATATGGATTTAATTGATATTTTTTAGAGCATTTCACCCCAAAGCAGCAGAATATACATTCTTTTCAAGCGCACATGGAACATTTTCCAAGATAGACCATACAAGTTCTGATAACTAAGTTCGCGAACTCATCCTAGAAAAAGTGCTACATACTTCATTGCTGAATATCACTATGGTCACCTTCGAAGTACTCCCCTTGAGAAGCTATGCACAGAGGCCAGCGCCTAGTCCGCCCTTCAAAACAATTTTGGAACTCTTTTTCTGGAATGGCCATCAAAGCTGTCGTCATATTACACTTGATGTCCTGAATGTCATCAAAATATTTTCCTTTTAATATTTCCTTTATCTTTGGGTAAAGAAAGAAGTCATTGGGGCCAGATCAGGTGAGTAGGGAGGGTGTTTCAATACAGTTATTTGTTTACTGGCTAAAAACTCCCTCCCAGACAGTGCTGTGTGAGCTGGTGCATTGTCGTGATGCAAGAGCCATGAATAGTTGGCAAAAACTTCAGGTCATCTAACTTTTTCATGCAGCCTTTTCAACAGTTGCAAGTAGTAAACTTGGTTAACTGTTTGTCCAGTTGGTACAAATTCATAATGAAAAATCCCTCTGATATCAAAAAAGGTTAGCAATATTATTTTGACTCTTAATTTGAACTGAAGGAACATTTTTGGTCATGGAGAATTGGCTGCCTTCCCTTGTGCACTTTGACGCTTTGTTTCAAAGTCATATTGGTACACCCATGTTTCATCACCAGTGATAACATGGCCCCAAACATCATCTTGCCTGTCCAAAATATCTTGGCAAACTTAGACTCTTCTTTGCTTTTGTTCATCGGTGAGCTCCTTTGGGACCATTTTTGCACACACCTTTCTCATGCCAAGATTTTTAGTTAAGGTTTTCTTAACCGTTTCTCTATTGATGTTTACTTGGTCTGTTATGCTTCTCACAGTCAGCCGACAGTTTTGATGCACGATTCGACAAATTTTTGCAATGTTTTCATCAGTTCTGCTCATTACTGGCTGCCCTGACCTCTCTTCATCAGTGATGCGTTCTCTCCCCTCAGAAAAATGTTTAATCCATTTGTACACTGATGTTTTCTTCATGGCATTATCCCCATAAACTTGGACTAACATGTCCCTGATTTCACTTCCATTGTTGCCAAGTTTAACAAGAAATTTAACGTTTGTTCATTGCTGTAATTCAAGCTCAGGCATTCTTGTGATGGCACACAAAAACACGCAACAACAGTAATGAACACCACTCAGCAAGACACCACCACACGTCGACACGAACACAGCTCTGAGACACTGATATACCAAAGTTACGAAACCTTACTGAGCTGTTTGTACAGTGCTGCCAATGTAAGTGCACGGTGGTAAGTTTGCGAACTTAATTGTCAGACCCTCTTTTAGCGAGAAGGTTTTCTTGCTAAAACATATGTCATGCTGGCTGGCATGCATGTTTACTGGATGGCCATTTCCATCAGCCTAAGGTCTGAACATGTTGGCAAGTAATGCCCTCCACAATCTGGTGCCACACTTCTCAGATCTTTCAAAATGCCCCTATCCCTGCTCTTCAATTCTCCACCCTCTCCTCCTGCCACGCAGGCCCATGGTTACACCTGGATTTCTTGCACTTTAGGCCTCTGGTCATGCTCTTCCCTCTACCTTACAGCCTCTCTTTCCCTTATGCCTCCCATATCCAATAGTAGCTTGACTTATTTCTGTTATTTCCCCCAGGTCTCCCTTCAGGGATGCCCACACAGGAAGCCTTCCTAGGCCACCACCACCCCACGGTAGACAGGGTGCCTTTCCTACTTGCGTCCTCTGCAAATTCTGCCCTTCCCTGTCAGGGCCTTCCTTTGTCCTCTCTATTTGTCTATCTTCCTGGGGGGCAGGGACTGTATCCTCTTCAGTTTGTGTCCTTTGAGCCTCACAGAGTCTCTGGTTTTGGTGGCTTAGCAGCAAGTAAATAGAAAAAATCTCAAAGTCCGTGAATATCCTGTGTGCAAGGTCAAGGATAGATGGCCAGACAGAGAAGAAACACCCCCTTCGGAGTCATTTTGGCCAGTATAAGGGAGACTTAGCCCACAGCTCCAGACATAAGCAGGCATAATAAGGGCTTGGGAACCTGGACAGCAGCATTGGGGGGTTGGGGGGGGAGGTCTCTGCAGAAGTGCTAAGGGTCTTCTGGCAACGTATTATCTTTTAGGATCTGGGTTAAGGGGGAGTGTGTGGCTTGGGGAGCCCCTCCAGGCTATGGTCAGTGGTGGGCATTATACAGCTTCTCAGGCAGCAACATCAAGTAGAAAGCCAAGCTACAAGAGGCTGGCTGGGCTGAGAGGCTGACAAGGTGGCCATGCCATGTAGCAGTCAGTGCAGCCGTGAGGCGAAGCTGCTCCCAAAGAGCCAGAGCTGCACCCTGATGAAGTGGCTGGGGACCCAGGAGGAGGCTCAGATTGGAGCCTGGTAGGGCAGAGTCACCAAAAGCAGACAGGAGTTCCACTGCCAGGAGAGCCCCAAATCCTTTCCTCATTTCCCTAGTTAGTAGATCGTGCCAGCTTAGGATGTAAGAAGCCTTCCATGAAGAATCCTTTTGGCAACAATACTAGGCCTATATAGAACCCTCATTGTTCAAAAAAGAGTAGAAAGGAAACAAAAGCAGCCAACAACATGAGGTCGTTTTTTTCTGTTTGCTCTCAGATCCTCACACTATGATACTGCTCTGTATCAAAGGCTTTTTTGCTCTCTGGAGGGTGGGAGGAAGGGGAAAGCCAGGATGTTCTCTCTCTGCTTTAGAAGGCCCCTTGGCATGGCCACGTCTCCCCTGTGGCTCCAGCTCCACAGGACAGGACAGCCTCCTCCCCTTAAGGTCCCAACCCGGCAAACTGGCTGCTGAGGTGCAGCGTCTGCCAGGTAGCCTGGCTCTGGGGCTCTACCAGTACCATTTTTCTCATGTCTCCAGTCTCGGAGGCTGCCTCAGCATCCCTGTTTAACCTCTCATCTCCACCATCTCTATAGCCAATTCTCTGAATATAACTTCCCTGTTTAAAATATCCAGAGTGTTTATGTTTTCCTATTTGAACTCTAACACTTATGAGCCTAGGAAGACATTCTCTAATATATAAAGGAAAACATACTCAGAAGGCAGAGGAACATAATTTTATAAAAGATTGCAGAAGAAGGAAGTCAATTTTAGATAGCATCGGCTATGGACTTAATAAAATTTAAAAAAACATGGACTCTATGAAATAGATTAAAACTAGTCATCAAGATTTTTCTTAAAAAAGCTAAATGAGTCAAGGAAGGAGTGCTATAAAATGCAAGATAAAATAAAATATTTGAATTGCTATCTTGCTTAATATCAAATTAGTAATATGAAAGATAAGCTTAAGAAAGTTTGAGAATGCAAAATGAAGAGAAAAGGAGGAAAAATATTCTCAGACAGTTTTGGAGGCCAACTTTGTAAACTTAGTAGGGTTCTGTATTTTGGTAAATACAAGGTAGAACATTTTTTTACCAAGTCAAGGGACCTTTGGTTAAATTTTTTTTAAATTGGATTTTAAGCAAAATATAAATGTGCATTATAATTTGTAGCATGCCAACAAATTATATGGGGAACCACAGGCAAGTCCAGAGAACGAAAGAGGAAATTTCTTTTATAGAGGAAAAGGGGGAGTTGGGAGGGGTTGCTTTGAATGAAAGTCCATTACAGAAAAGCTGGAGTTCAGGGTTTTGGCCACTTCTCATTGGCTGAGATGTGGTAGCTTCTCATTGGCTGGCTTGTTGCTAGGCAAGGAGAAAATCTTCCTCTTGCAGGGGTATGTAAAGTCAGCTTTTTCCTGCTAGGGTTTGTAAAGCAAGCTGCTGCAGTTACGTGGGTGAGAACTCCTCCTCAGGGCTTCCAACTCAATTTGAACGACATTTTCCTTTATTTATTTTCACTTGTTCTAGTCTAGCCAACAACCACGCCTCACCTCTCCCCTGCACCCTCCTCCACCCCCTTACCCCAGCCAGAATCTGCAATTAGGGTATGCTGCCACAAGGTGGTGCAGTACTGCAAAATCCTTCTGATTAAAGACTGCCAGAGCTCCTCTCCCTCTGCAGCTCCTCACGAGAAAGGGAAGGACCCTCAGACAGAATATTCGGTTTACTGAGTGACCATGGCCATGAAGAGCAACAGTCTTGTCTCTGCTCTCTGCTCAGGAAGCAGGTCAGATCACTGACACTGGGGTTCCAAATCACCAAGTGGGCGCGTGACCAGTTTGACTTCTACCCCTGCCCTAATTCTCAAACCAGGTGGGCTGGTTTACAAGGGTTTCACTGCTAGAAGCAGGGAGCAGGTACAGGCACATAGCAAGATCAGGGCCACCAGAGCTGCTGCGTGGCACAAATCAACAAAAATGAAGTCCCTAAACAAGGTTTAAATTTAATTCTATTGAGCGAAAAGTTAGTAATTGGCTGCAAATGTTTTGGGAAGGAAGAAGGAGATCATTAAGTGAATTGGCCAGGAAAAGGCAAGAGAAATACCAACTTCCATGATGAATTAAGGCCAAGACACTCAAATTAGTGTTAGAAGGGGACTTTCATTTTCTGAGAGAAACTCCAGGTCTGTCCCTGCCTTAGGCCCTCCTTTGTCATGCTGGCCTCAGGAACTCATTGTACCTTTAAGACATTCAAACCTAAACATTGGCAAAAGCTGTTTTCCTTGACTCCCTGAAAAAAATTATTTAATCATGGATGGGGATAACCAAAGGGAAATAAAAGTAGAAAACACTGAGAACAGAGGCAGTCTGCCTTGCAAGGTAGAGCTTGCAGCCCAAAGATTATAGCCCCATGTGGGATGCCTGAGTATCAAATCTAGCCTTGTTCTGAGACTTTCTTTTCTCAGTCTCAGTTTGAAAATGCCATATTTAACAACCACCGTTCCGGAGCAGTGTCTTAGACACTGGACCTTGTGCTATCCAGACCAAGAAAAGCTGAACCTTCTTTCACACCTAGCTTGGTCCATGCTCTTGGTTCCAATTTCCTTTTCGAGGCTCACAGTTCTTTGTCAAAGAAGTTGGCCCAAGAATCATTCCATCTTTCCAGGGAGACTCCACCTACTAATGGAGGAGCAATCCAACCCTTGTAGATTCAACAGTAAAACCGTACTGACACACATGATCCTGTCATTTTCATTGTGTAAGATACCCAAATATGGTAAAGAGGAGTTTCCAGAAAGAAGTTTTCAAGCTTGAGGCATTGGATGTGTGTGTGTGTGTGTGTGTGTGTGTGTGTGTGTGGTTTGTTTTTACCACCAGAACACTGACTTCGACTCAGAGACAAATTGCCAAGTAGCTACATAAAGAGGAAAAAGGAGAGAGAAAAGGAGGGAAAGGAGGAGGCGGGTGGGCAAAGAATTGAAGAGAAATAAGGAAGTAAAACAAAAGTGTGAGGCCCCGTTGGAGAAATTGTGTGCTTGTGTAGGATATTTCTGAGAAAAACAGCGGTAGAAAAAGAGTGAATGTAATTCCAGATACTTTAGTGCAGCTATACTTTGAACTAAGAGTGCAGTGCAGGAAGCAGTCAGCTCCATTCTGGTTTAATGTGATCAGGAGCCTTCCCTCTGGGATGAGATGCTAAGTCCACTGGCTCCTTTCTGAAAGGCCTTAATGAGCCAGCCTGATGCTGAGGCTGTTTCTCCATTGGTCAATGGCAAAAGTATGGAAAATTCCAGACAGTGGATAAACAAAAACCTTCCAGTGTATTTGGCTTTGGGGTGCATGATATACGATGGCAGAGTTTTCAGTAGCACATTTCCTTCCTAATGATGTTTTTCTTAGGCTAATAGGCAGTCCCCTTCATGCTCCCGCACATTTGTGGCTCCACTGGCCCACACAGCCTCAGAAATTCTGACGCACTGTTTCTTGCCACCTTCACCTGCTCATGAGAAGTTTCCTTGGATGATTCTGAACAAATTTAAACAGATAAATGCAATTAAACTCTACTTCCTCTGTTTCTTGGAACCTGGAATTATTTGTCATGTCTAAGTAAAATAACATATTTAATACATTCGAGTATATTGGCATGTTATCTCTCTCCCTGTGTCTATGTGACAAATGCTATTTTCTGAAAAATCTGAAAATAAGCTTTATATGAACCAGGGGCAGTTCTAACTGGGAGTCACAGGGTTACACATTCCGATTACCTGAAAGCAGATTCACTAAACATCAATTCACTTAATGACCAATTTCCTGAAATAACGAGGATTTCTCCCAAATTTTAGTTTTGCCTTAGCTTCTGCACAGGTCTCCAACCCTGCCCACCTCTCCTGTCACTACTATTTTGTATACAATTGTTTCCAGGACCCCCGCAGATACCAAAATCCAGGAATGCTCAAGTCCCTTAGTCAGCCCTCTGTATCTTTGGATGCCTCATCCGCGGATTCGATCAACCCTGGATCAAACCACTGTGGGGTGAATCTGCGGATGTGAACCCGAAGCTACAGAGGGGAGACTGTACAAATGGGAGGCTTTCCTATAACTACACAAGCTGGCTTACTTTCTTTTCTACTCTAGCAGATTTAGCCCCTGGCCTGGTATTAGTTTTTTTTTTTTTCCTCCCCCAGTAGTATCTGACCCTGCCTCTATAGTGTTTTAGAAAGAGGAGCAATCCTTCTTTAAACCCTGTTCACGGCCTTCATTATTGTTGATTTGTGCCATGCAGCTGCTCTGGTGGCCCTCCTCTTGCCACGTGCCTGTACCTCCCCCCCCCCCCCCCCCCCCCCCCCGCTTCTGGCAGTGAAACCCTAGCTCGTTTGAGGATTTAGAGCAGGGGTAGAAGTCAAACTGGTCACCTGCCCACTTGGTGATTTGGACCCTAGTCTCAGTGATCTGACCTGCTTTCTGAGCAGAGAGCAGAGACCAGGCTGTTGCTCTTCATGGCCATAGTCACTAGGTAAGCCGAATACTCCGTCTGAGGGTCCTTCCGCTTCTCATGAGGGACTGCAGAAGGAGAGGAGCCATGGTGGTCTGTGCCCAGAAAGGTTCTGTGCCAGCATGGAATTGGGTGAGTTTTTTTGTTAAATCTCAGCTTGTATTGGTTGGCACTATCACACCCACCTTCTCACTGCTGGGAGGACCGTTGAAGGGAGTGTCACTCAGCGGGGTGACTTGGGGTTGGAGTGTTCACAGAGGGGGAGGACGGGAGAGAGGAGGAAGGACCAGGAATGGAGAAACTTTGGAGGGTGAAGGAGAGAGATCCACCAAGATACAGGCAAAAGGCCTCAGCATCCTGAGTGAGGAGAATGGACCCCAGGCAGGACCCTAAGGGTATGCTTTTACTTGCAGTTCCCTCAGAAGAGGTGTGTGGAGGAAATGAAAATCCTGATTTTACTTCTGGATTATATATATATATATATATATATATATATATATATATATATATATATATATATAAAATCTCTTTAAAAAAAAAACACAAAACCAACAACCATGCAGACAATTTTAAAGTCACAATTAACCGGCATTAATTACATTCACAATGTTGTACAACCATCACCACTATCTATTTTCAAAACTTCATTACCCCTAATGAAACTCTGTACCCATTAAGCAATAACTGCCTATTGCCCCTTCCCCAACACCTGGTGACCTGTAATTTACTTTCTGTCTCTATGAATTTACCTATTCTAGGTACCTCACTTAGGTGGAATCACATAATATTTGTCCTTTAGTGTTTGGCTTATGTTACTTAGCAGCATAATGTCTTCAAGGTTCATCCATGTTGTAGCATGTATCAGAATTTCATTCCTTCTTATGGCTGAAACACACTTGCTGTCTCTTTTTAACCACTAGATTTCTCCCACTTTGGGTATCTTTGAAAAAACACAGAGTACTTGATGAGATGCATGAAGTCATTTTCCACGGAGGTCTCCTCCCCATAGAACTGACCACATTCGACTTTTCGAGTTGGGTGAACTTGGGAGAATGATCTGGCAAGGAGCTAAATAGATGGAGAAAGATAATTCGGTACTCAGTTAAATCTTTGCCTACACCTGAAAGGGAAAGTAATGTCCCTAATTTGTGGTTATTTACAGTAAGCACTGTAAATCAAGCAAATGCCATGAAGTGCCAATAAAAATTTTTAAAAAT
This sequence comes from Rhinolophus sinicus, assembly GCF_057876585.1. Classification (NCBI taxonomy): domain Eukaryota; kingdom Metazoa; phylum Chordata; class Mammalia; order Chiroptera; family Rhinolophidae; genus Rhinolophus; species Rhinolophus sinicus. The sequence continues at coordinate 127,417,660 of NC_142501.1, forward strand.
CAGCCTTAAATAGCTAAACTCTCAACAGCAGCTCATAAAGTGAGGCTTGGCAGTTGTTAGGTAGTTATGGTTAAATTGACAGTCCTTTGGGGAGTTTAGATATCCAAAAAGCAGAGGTAGTTAAGACTACAGTGATAAATGGCTGGGCTTGTTGGTTGAAGAGATTTTATAGCACACATTTAAGCTTAACCGCCTGTGAGAAAGTGAACAGGAAATAGAGGTTATCACTTCTTCATAGCCACTGCATTCATTATTGACTTCAGGGGGTCTTGTGACTCACTGGGAAAAGCAAGAGTGAGGCTATTTAAAGGAGGAAATCATTTCTAGGTAACATGATATTGTCAAGCAGAGAGAGAGAGAAGGAAAGGTGAAGAGAGTTGTGAAAATCTAGGAAAACTACAAAAAGGAAAGTAAAAAAATGAAATAGAACAGAAAAATTTAAGACCACAATAAAGAAAGATATTAAGAATATAATTTCCCCTGACACTATTGGTAGAAGATGGTAGTACAAAATTATAGTATCTTCTCTAGTACCTCCCACCAGTATCAACAAAGAGGCAAACAGAGGGCAAAGGTCCATCTTTGATAAAACTTGGCTTGGACACAACCACAAAATATGAAGAATGTCTGTTGTGTGCAATGACATTTTGACCAAATTGAGGGATAATGTAAAAGTTGATGCATACCTCTCCAAATGTCAAGCAAGGTATAAATTGTTCTAAAAGTAGGGGAACAAAATTCTAAAATAGCCAACTAATAATCTCTTTCTTAGAAAGACAAGCACTTACACCATGAGCAGACCACAGGAAAGGGGGGGTCAATCCCAGTGGGAGTCGAAGGGGAGTGGAGCTGTGAGATTGAATCTGTCCTATCAAGAAATGGACTAGAAGTGAGCCAGGCCTGGAAAAGGGGACAAAACAATGATCTGGTTTATAACTGCAGACCTGAGTCAGTTGAACAAAGAAGTAATCTGTGAGAGTGACCATATTTCACTATGAGCCTCTTCAGGAGACCTGCCCATCCTGGAGACGGAACTTCTGCCCTCACACAGACACAAAGCAGATTTAGGAAGAAATACGAGCATGGTGTTGTTCTTAAGCACATACCTGGACTGGAGCTGCCAGGGACACTGTGCCCTCCCTGCTCCCACACCCATTCTTAAGCAAAGAGGAAGTAAAAATGAAAAACAAACAAACAAACAAACAAACAAAAAACGGGACCTGAATGCAAGTCTCAAAAAGGAGGAAACCAAGCATAACAAGGAAAAGCAAACGAAGAACCTGCATGGAAAGAAATTTTCCAGGAAAAGAAGAACATTTCTGACAAATATTACTCTACATACTCAAAAAAGCTAAAGAAGAAATACAGTTTGAAAAGCAAGTTCAAAGAGGATATAAATGATATGACAGAGGATGTGAAAAGGGAGCCTCCTGAGGGCAGGAAAGAAGTAGAAGATAATTTAACAAAACAAAGCAGAGCTGTGAAACAACAAAAAGGAAATTTGTTAGTGCTAAAAGTAGGTATGAAAGACTGACACAGGAGCTATAACCAGAATTCTGTTATGCTCTATTAGTACATCTTATACCCAACACCTAGAAAGTGCCTGGTATATAGTATAGGGACATAGTAAGTAAAAATTGAATTAGTGAATATGGCAAATGGGCAATATTGAGGATGAGAACAGAAAAAGGGAACTTAAATAATTTGGATATAAGAAATTTTTTCCTGAGATAAAGTAGGTTTCGATCTGTAGATGCAGAAGACACGGTATGCTCCAGAATAACCCTTAGACACATCTGGCTAAATTACTGAACTTTAAGCATAAATAAAGAAGTTTATGCAATTCAGGCAAAAATATTACTAATGTTTCGGTGGGAAGATAAGGCTGGCACCAGAGTTTTCCCCAACATTATCCAACCAGTCAATTAGTAGTGCAGCAGTAACAAGAATTCTGTGGGCGAAAACAAGACCCCAAACCTGTACCTATCTAGGCTATCATGAATGTATAAAGGAACAGAAGACAGCTTCAACCTGAGGGAACACAGCCTGTATGAGCTCATCTTTTTTTCTAAAACAACAACAACAACAATAAAAACAAATAATGACAGCATCCACCCAATCAAAAGATAAATCAAAATAGATAAACTCAGGAAGGGGACATAGAATATGAAAGGATTCACACTAAGTATTAAACCCATTTCAGTGACTGCGGGAATAATGGTTTCAGAGAATCATTTAAGTAGCATAAATACTGACAATGTAAAATTAAAAAGAAAATTCTTAAAAACAACATGTGGCAGTGAGAGGAAGTATAAGAGTTCTAGTCATGTCCTCATTCATACTGAGGATTCAACAGATAGTACTTGTGTATAACTCAAGTGTGTAACTCAAGAAACAGAGATTGGGAAAATGGCAGCCCACATGTGCATCACAGCTGCCCTGCCCTTCACTGCTTCAATTCAACTCCTCAGGGAAGCGGCTGTTGAGCTGTCAGGCAGAGCCTGTGGAGTTGAGGAAAGACTTGGTCCTGTGACTGAAAGAGAGCAAGGGAGAGGGAGGAGGAGAGTGAGGGGGAGAGGGGGAGTAGAAAAGGAGGAGGAGGAGGAGGAGGAGGAGGAGGAGCAGGAGGAGGAGGAGGAGGAAGAGGAGGAGGAGGAGGGGGAGGGAGGACAGGAGATCATTTGTTTGTTTCCCTCTGTCTAGACTAGAACTTGGAGAGTGGTAAAGGAGAGCCCCCAAGGTTAGCATGAAGCTTGAAGTTTTTAGAGAAAGTCTGGCTTGTGAAAATACAGAAATCTCTGAGAAGAAGGCAGCAGAGACAGGGTGAGGTCCTGACCCTTGGAGTGCTGTAGGATGGCTGAGCAGTCGGCAGAGAGTTCTTTCTACTTTTTGCAGTTATGCAGCTTGGAGAGGATGCCTTCAGGCATGCTGATGGTCTGCCTCCTGGTCACAGGGGCTGAAAGTGTCTTCCCCGCCCCCCTACTCAAAGGCTTTCCACTGCTGAAGATGGATTTGGGCCTCAAATGAAGAAAGTCTTGAGTATGCAATGAAAATTGGTGTCATTCAGCCAGAGGGAAATAACAAACATGATATTCAGAAGAGGAGTTTCTACTGAGACAACTGTTGGAAGAGAATTATTATAACTTAATAATCAACAAACAGACAAACAAATGCATTCAAAGAGATTCAAAATATTTAGAAAACACTTTCATGAAAGATACTTGCTACACACGCAAGTGCATATACATCTGATAAAAGACTCATATCCATAAAGTATTAAGGAATACTTCAAAATCAATAAGAAAAAAACAGAGAACCCGATACAAAACTGAGCAAAAAGCTTAAATGGGCACTCCACAATATCTAAATATTCAATACATATTAAAACCACAAATTAAATGATAATTAAATATTAATATTAAATAATATGAATATAAGGAATTTTAATATTAAAAACAAAAATTCAAACCACAATGAGAAGCCCCTGCAAATCTACCATAATGGCTAAGACATTAAAAACTGGCAATTTTGTGAAGCAGCTAGATCTTTCATACAGTTCTTGTAGAGATGTTACATCTCTACATATGATATGGAACATATTTTCCTATGCTTATTTGCCATCTGTATATCTTCTCTGGTGAGGTTGTCTCTGAAGGTCTCTGGCCCATTTTAAAAATCAGGTTATTTTGTTATTGCTGAGTTTTAGGAGTTCTTTGTACACTTTGGATAACAGTCCTTTATCAGATGTGTCTTTTGCAAATATTTTCTCCCAGTCTATGGCTTGTCTTCTTATTCTCTTGGCATTGTGTGTCAGACATTTTTATAATTTTAATGAAGTATAGTTATCAATTGTTTCATGTATCTTGCCTTTGATAAGGTATCTAAAAAGTCATTTCTATACCCCAAATCACTTAGGTTTCCCCCTATGTAATCTTCTAAGAGTTTCATAGTTCTGTGTTTTACATTTAGATCTGTAATCCATTTTGAATTAATTTTTGAAGGATGTGTCTAGATTCATTTTTTCTTTTTTCATGTGAATGTCCAGTTGTTCCAGCACCATTTTTTGAATAAAAAACAAACTATCTTTTCTCCATTGTATTGTCTTTGCTATTTTGTCAAATATCAGTTGACTGTATTTGCATGGACCTATTTTTGGGCTATCTGTTCTAATCCATTGCTGAAATTGGGTATTCTTTTGGTAATACCATACTGCCTTGATTACTGTAGCTTTACGATAAGTCTTGAAGTTGGGAGTGTCAGTTCTCCAACTTTGTTCTTCAATATTGGATTGGCTATTCTGGGTCTTTTGTTTCTCCACATAACTTTAGATTCAGTGTGTTGATATCCACAGAAAAACTTGCTGGGATTTTGTTTGGGATTGCATTGAATCTATAGCTCAAGTTGGGAAGAACTGACATCTTTGACCATATTGAGTCTTTCCATCCATGAACATGAAATATCTCTCTCTATATATTTAGTTCTTTGATTTTTTTAATCAGTTTTGCAGATTGTCGATATGGATCTTGTACATATTTCTTTAGATTTATACATGTCTTTCTTTGGGTGGGGGGGTGACTAGCTTGTTTTTAGGCCAAAATATAATTTTAGTCCAGTGGATATAAGATTTAAGCACACAAAACTACTAAAAGCAGAATAATACCATAATACTAATAGCAGAAGAGATGGATGAATCTCCTTACAATCTTTGCACTATCTCTGTACCAGGTACTATTATTACAAGTGCTTTGTACATAATAAGGAATTTAATCTTCACAACAACACTAAGAAATAGGTATTATTATGATCAGTATTTTACAGATGACAAAACTGAGGTTAGATAGGTTAAGTGTCTTGTCCAAGATCGTGGAACTAGTAAGCAGAAGAGAGAAGATTGGAACCTCAGCAGTCTGGCTCCCGAGTTTGTGCTCTGAAATACTATACTACACTTTTTCTATGATGGCCAAATATATGCAGCACCCTCCCATTCACCCTGTGTATATGCACAGATGATGTTTAAGCTTCTGAATTTAAAAAATATAATGCAAAAAATATATTTAAAAACACAGGAAGATATTGGTAACATATTATAGACAAGATACTGAATTTTAAAATGTACAAATAGATCATACTAATTAATAACAAATAGAAGAAAGGAAGGAAAAAAGAACGAAAGAAGGAAAGACATTAACAAGCAGTTCACTGAAAAGAAATACTAATGGCCAATAACCTTATGTACAATTTCACTCATCTTAAAAAGTATAAGTTAAAACACTGATGAGATATCATTTCTTACTTACCACATTGTCAAGTATGGAAAAGTTTAATAATTCTCAATGTTTTGACCAAGTTGTGGAAAGACAGACACTCACACCCTACTGCTGGAAGTATATAAATTGGTAGAAATTTTAAATGTTAATTTGGCATTGTCCATCAAAATATTTCAGGTACTTATCATTTGGGCCATTAATGCCACTCATCGCTAATTAAATACCTAGGTATTTATTCCACAGAGGTATAAATGGCCTAAGACATATATGCACAGGATGTTCACTGCATCAGTAATTACAGCAGTGCTATTCAACATGATTTGCCTGGTGATGTTACTAGTCTGTGAGGAGATTAAGGGGTCAGAATGTAAATCAATTATACTTCTAAGAGCACTGTGAGTTCAGGTGAAGATTTTTTTTCATAGAAAGATTTTCCTGATTAAGAAGTTTGTTGATTTATATTCTGGTGCAAGCTCCTTATCTCATTGTGAAACAGCACTTTGAATAGCATTAGTTTATAGTAACTAAAAATGGGAAATAACCCAAAAGTCCATTAAGGGGGTATTTGCTACATAAATTATAAAAAGATCCCAAAATAAAATTCTATCTAAGTCATTTAAAATAATGAAAGCTACCTATATAGAGCTCTGATACATACATGTACATGAGGGAATGGAAAAACTGTTGCAGAGCAGTCTGATGAATATAGTAAGAAGTGCAAGATGAACAAGTACAAGTTTGGATATGCATAGCGTTTCCGTCAGCATACACACGACATTGTTAACCATGGTTATCTTTGGGATGTGGGATTGGAATCATGGAGAGATGGGCCATGGGGCTTTTTATCTTGTACTCTTCTATACTGCTTCCCTTTTTCCACAGATAGCATAAGTTACATTTATACTTTTTGAAAACATGAATTAAAATGTGAAATTTTTTAAAAGTCATGAATACAAGTCAGATTAGACTCATCGCTAATTAAATTTCCAGAAACTGGCTTTGGGCTGAAATTCATTTCAGAAGACTTACTGAGACAACCTTTACGTGAATTTCCATGGCGTCATTTTTACATAAAGATGTAAAAACACATCAGTTTGTTTTTCTAAACTCAGAAATCTTTTTTCTCACCTTAAAAAAAAAAAAGTTTGTTACGGGCAATGCACACACCTCTCAAACCAAATTTTCAGTCCACCTCTAAGATGTGTCTCAAAGCTAGGAGGTAGTGCAGTCAGGATTCTTTCCCTGCAGTGTGACAATCAGTCACCTAATTCTGATCATACCTGTTTCAAAGAAGTACAGGACCAAAGATCCTTTGTACTTAAAAAGGCCAAAGATGGTATATCATAACATGCATTGGACAAAATCTAGGGGTCCTATATGCTTCATGGAAACCACAATGTATATTGCCAAAATTATGGGATATTAGAACTTTTAGAGTCATCTGGAACACATTAATAATCGTTAACATTTGTACAGTACCATGCAGTGTGCAAAGCACTTTTGTATCCACTGTCTTACTTAATCCACACACCAGATCTTTGGAGTAAATTTCACAGATCAGATTTTATAGATGCAAACTCTGGGTATTGAAGGCTTATATGTTTATTCCCAAAGTCACTAAAGAGTGAAGAGACACAGCCAGGCTGTGCCAGCCCAGTTCTGACCACCACTCCACACTGCCCTCCAAGGCATGGCCAACCTAAGCCGCCCCAGACAGAAGAGTCTGGACAGCTTGCTCGTATTCTCTGTGTTTATTTGCATGATGTTGTGCCATTGAGCTGGATGAGTTTAAAAGCAGACCATGGCTGTTGCCACTGTTTGCTAAACATTGCTACTTGGAATAGGCAGAGAATACATACACTGACTTGAGCTCTTAGTCATCTTGACCAGTTTCAAGCAGGACGAAGAGAGGGAAAAGCGATTCTTGTTGATTTGAATGAAGGAAGCTCTCGCACATGCTGTGTTTTCTACTGGCGTGCCTGTTCGTCTCTGTCTTTGTTTTACTTTATGCTTTTCTCCACGAAGTTCAAACTAATAATAAAATGATCTTCCTTGAAGATCTTTCTAACGCTGATACCAACTTTCACCCTTTCATTGCAGTCTTTCATGTCAGATATTTGTTTCTTTCCCAAGGCTCCTCATTAACGTACCCATATCTCATATTCTACTGCATTTCTACTTTCTTGCACATAAACCCTATATAGAGGAATTATAATTATATCTATTTCAAAAATGCTAGGCACTCTGGTAGTCACCTTATAAACTGTATATCATCTGTAAACCTTATAGCAAACTCTACAAGGTTTAACACATTCCTCTCACTTCACAGATGAAGAAACAGGAGCCCACAGTGTCTGGATCTTACAGCAGTGAGTGGCAGAGCTGGGGTGCAAACATCGATCTGTCTAGCTTCAAAGCCAAGGTTCTCTCCAGTACATAGCACACAGAAATAATGCTTATTGTCCTAGTTACTGAAAGAATGAATGTATTTTGTGAAAATGTACATTTTAAAGTTATATATTTTAACAGTTAGAATCACACTCTCTTTTTCTCAGCTCTTAAAAGATGGGTTGGTGGTCTGAGGTGATGAAATCAAACCTAACACAAATGCAGCACTCTCATATCATACCCCTTACCAAACTAAGGAGAATTATGGCATATAATGGGCCCCTCTGTTCTGCTTCTTTCTCCACCTGGTCAACTCTCAAAGGAAAATAAAATTCATATGATCATTGAGGTCTAGAAATTAACTTTTATTTTAAATCTGTCAAGAACTCCTGGAAGTTATTAATTTTATTGAAATGATTACATATGGCAAAACAAAGCATAGAGGTAATTCTATTTCTCTACAACATAAATTATGAGTTAGATTCTCAGCTGCTGGCTCAGCATTGTTCAAGATTCTTTTAAAGGATGACTTCAATTTCCAGAAAATGTTAAAGCAGCAAAAGAAAAAATAAATTAAAATTAATTGCAATTGGAGATATTGCCAAGGATGTGTTAATTATAAAATCTTCTTGATGTGTTTCTAGGCCAGACTCCAAGCTTTGGTATTTAAAAAAAAAAAAAAAAAAAAATCATGTGAGTAACTGTCCTATATTGGCTTGTCATCCATAGTTTACAACATAGAACAAATTTGCTGATTCTTTTAAAAAGATGGCAAAAGTGAATTATGACTAATTCAAATAAAAAACCAGCATCCATTCATCTAACCAAAATAGTCAAAAAAACAAACAAACCAATTTTATTAAAATATTTCATACCAGAATAACTTATAATAGTATGAAAAAGAATGAAGTACTTGTCTTTAGTTCTCATTGACATGTTACCATTTTGGCAAAACTATTTTATAAAGATTCAAAAGTTTTTTTTATCATGGATCTGTAACTACTTAAGGATGTAAACCAAAGGAACTCATACTTCATCTGATCATACAGTCATAACTTACATATCTTGCTTTGCACTTACTGTTACTGCAAACAGCAATTTAGAAAACAAAGTAAAAATATATATATATATACAAAATATTTTATATCAAATTCTCTTCATTACACTAAATAAACCCAATCCCCAAATGCTTTGTTACATGAAAAAGTGTCCTACAATTTATATCAAGATTGGTAATGTCCATATATCAACTAGAGCAGCCTTTGGTTTTAAAAGCATTTTGCAAAATAAAGAAAAATGTCACCACATGGCTGCACTACTGGCTCTCATTCACACTCACAAAAATGCTTTCCAGTTTAAAAAAAAAAAATTACAAAATAGATTACATACTCAGAAAAAAACATCCCACCATAAAAGAGTCAAATCCTTTTTACTTCTCTGCAGCACATATACGCTGTTATGCTTGGCGTCTCTACTGTTTATCCAAGTTTCAAGTCTCCCCAAGCTGATTAGAATATTATTGTTTGATTGAAAAACATATTCTTCTTTCTCGATATTGATTATTTTCACTCAGTGATAGTCTAATTTAGAAACAAAATGTTCTTTCTTTTAATGCACGGTTTCACTTAATTTTTACTTTAATGTCCTACTTGGCAAAATTCAGAGACTGTTCAATGTTTTGTTTTCCATATGTTTTAAATTTAGAAATCAATTTTACGTGTGTATATGCATATTCACAGAGATACATTTCTTTCCTTGTCTTGTTCTCATTGCAATATAAATTGCCCATCAGCAATTGTAATTTGAAATGAACCAAGTAAAAGGTTTTTAGCCATTCCATATGAAAAACAACTTCCATCACAAAAAAATACCAAACAGGATTATGTTTTAAAACTAAACTATGGATTTAGTTCTATAAAGAAAAATTTCGAATTACCTATATAATAAATATTTTAGAAGTTCAGCAAAACTTGAGAAAAAGAAAATCCAAATTAATTCTAAAGAGCACTGCAGTGTTTTGCAGCAGTGCTTGGAAAAAGTTTTTCTGATCACATTGTGTTCATTGTGATTTTTCTTAAATATACACATCATGTGATCACTACACCTTTCATTTTGGAAATTTGTAACATATCAGATATGCAGGCAAGATACATGCATAAAATTCTCACTGTCACTCTATAAAGCACACCGAACAATTTTAAATACAGAAATAGTTTTTTTTTTGTTTTTTTTTGGGGGGTTTTTTTAAAGAAACGTTTCATTTGGGCTGAATAGATTTCCAAGTTTTAACATGTGAATTGTTGAATACATTTCAAGGGCTTTCGGCAATTATGGTTTCAGTCCTGGAATGGACAAGTCCATCTGGAATGACAAACACAGACTAATAAGCCTTACGGGCACTGTCATTTTGAGGCATAGCTGCTCTGCTGTGCCCACGTTGTAGCTTATTTTCGGGAAGCAAGGCACTTACTGTAATGGCAATGCAGACACTGTATGCATAGTTTGAGTAACATAAAATAAGTTAATACTTTTGATTAAAGTGAGTTTTTTTTTTTTATAATTTATATGTCTTTTACAGAAGCAATTAAGTGATATATTTAGGATATTTAAAAATAAGAAGAGGTTTGAAAGGGAGTCATTTTCACTCCTGCTTTGGCTCTTAAGATGAAAATTTATGAAAAAACACACCAACGTGAAGAATAGCCATTGATCTGAAAAGCGACAACTCTTAAAATTGTTGAACCAGTGGCACTTTGACTGTCTTTACTTCTGCTATATGTGACGACTTCTGGATGATGCAGCTGGTAGTTCCCTGCAGTTTGTCTTTTCCCTGTGCAAGATTTGTTAAGGCCATAGCTGCATTGATCTCCTTCCAGTATGTGTCATCCTTGTTTGGTCCCTTTCTATTAGCTGCACTGGATTTAAGCAAAACAGAGAGAAAATGATCAAACTCACTGCAGTGTATGTAGAAAATGCTACCACTGAAAAGCATAAAAGGCAAATAAAATCCTATTGCTCACCTGTCACCCTTATTGGATCCATTTTCCAGAGTGTCTGTAAAGAAAAGCAGAAATTCAATTACTTTTCTTTTTCTCTTTTTTCAACCTCAGGAATTTCATCATTAATTATCTGAAATAAAAGTTCATCAGAAAATATAGTTGAAAATTAGGTTTGTTTTCTTTTTTGTTGCAAAGGTAGTTAAAATTAAGGTACAAAAACAAATCTCTTTGCAAAGAACCAGTAATATGATGAGAACAGGAAATAAAGAAGGAAAAGTAGCTTTCATAGATATACAAAAATCTGAGCTCAATTTTTCTGAGAAATTGGGCCTTTTCATGAGGAAGCGAATGGTATAGGGAAAAGAGTGCTAACTGTACCTGGGGCCAGGTTCTGGTTTCTCCCCACCAGTCCTGTGTCCCTTTGGGCAGATTACAGTGCTACAATGTTTGGGGTGCAATTTCCCCAACTATAAAGTAAGGGAATTCCTAGACGATCTTCAGGGTACCTCTGTCTCAGTAGTCTATGATTTCATAGGAATCAAACCTCCATCTCAGAAACAAGGCTGGCAAACAGTTCCATCTCGCTAGTGAGCAAATGAGTAACAGACCCAATGCTGACAGCAACACAGGGCTTCCTGGCATAGTACAGCAAGTACGCACCAGTCTTCAAGCTCCAAATGAACTCCTTAGCCTGCTGCTGCAGGAAATGAAAGTTAGGGTGCAAGCTTTTGCTTACGCACTCTCACCTTTGGTTTAGATTTGTTCCCTCACTCAGAACACTAATGTTTACCAATACCACATCAATATACAGAAAGATGAAACGGGTTACTGATCTTGATTAACTCTTTGACGGAAAGAATATGGCATTGGGAACACAAAAACAGACAGGCGGAGGGAAAGAGGGGCTACCAGCATGGCAGGGGAGTGGGGACAAAGGAGAGGGGTTGGGAGTCCCCATCGGCCTATGACACTCCAAAACTATGTATCGGTTAAGTCACCATCATCACCACCATCATTGTCAACAACCACCGTTACTTGAACAGCTATAGGAAGAGGTGCTGTGCCGCGTGCAGGAAACATGAAAAACGCAGTGTTTGCCCAGACCATTTTCTAATTCTGTGGCCTTTGGAAAGCTGTCTTTTCCTGCACTCAGTCTTCTCCCTTTCTTTTACCACCCCCAAACTCAATATTTCTGAAGGCATGTTTTTTTCTCTCTGTAGTGCTCAAGGCTAGGTAGGCCATGCAGCATAATGTCTAGCTCTGGGCTCTACGAGAGTCATGCAACTGGAAGAGACTTGAAAAGAACATCAACATGATCATAATATAGTCCAACCATGGCAAAATTTCCCAGGGAAGACATGGTCAAGAGAAAATATCTACATAACGTGTAGATTAGGCAGCTAAACTGCGATGCCCTCTGTGAAGGAAAAGAATCAGGAGTCAGGCCTTACAGCGTAGGCCAGAAGACAATAATGGGTTATTACAAGCTCTTTGCACAACCTTTCACCCAGGGACCCAGGGACCCAGGGAGCTTAAAAAAAATTTAAAAAATAAAAATAAAAAAATAAAGCAAGCAAAAACAAAAACACTTAGTAAAAAATGACAAGGTTGTTAGGAAGAATAAATGAGATGATGTATGTCTGGCCCCAAATGGAACAACAAATGTTAGTTCCTCCTTTCATTTTAGGAATCCTTTGGGGAAATATTAATAATTGGATCTGTGAGTGTTGGCTGGTCAGCCTCTGGATTTTCTGGCTCCTACTAGGTGGACCTGGATAGTTAGCTACACCTCTGCTGCTTTCAATAATTTTGGAATTATAAAAGTACTCATGCAAAGGGAGGAAAAGAATGACAGCTTGTAATTTACAGAACTCTGATAATCCTAGTTTACAGATCACTTCCTATGTGCCAGGCACTATTCTAAGCACTTTGTGTCTTAACTTATTTAGTATTAGTGACTCTGTGTGTGGACAGCATGTCTCTGTGATGTCCATTTAATCATTCTTTGTTTAGTGCTGTTATCTGTAAATCTTTACTCAGTAATGACAGAGACAAGGCGCTACCAGAACACAAAACAAGTCAAGGCCTTTGTTTAGGAGGAAGAAAGCCAGAAACATTGGACATTTTACAGAGAAAAAAAATAAAAATAAAAGAGTTAGGCCTTTGCTCAATTTTGCCCACAAATTGCAACAATTCTGTTGCCAGAGTGAAGCAATAGGTTATGGAGATATTTATTCAATGGAAAGACTTGGCAAAAGCAGAATAAGTTCCATGAAGCTTAAATAACATTAGGGAAATAACGAAACATAATTTAGAAAAGACCATGTAACTGATGCTCTGGCTCCCAAACAAGCAGTCTCACAGGCACGGGGGGCCAGAATCAGACTCCCTACCTGAATGGTCAACCTGAGAGTGATTAGTGCACAGGCGACAAGACGGAAGCCGGTGGCTACCAAATAAGTGATGGGTTACAGAGCCCAGAGATGCCAGAATGAATGGAGCCTGCCTGTGGAAGGAGAACGTGTCATTCACCGTTAAGGTCCACGGAGAGCTTCTATTTGAGACGAAGAGTGAACTTGGAGGTCCTGCACCCCCATGAAAGGCTGGATACCGCTAGTGTCCCCCGTGGATGCCTCCCTGAACTCCTTCCACCAAGAAACAAGTTTACTGCAGCCAACTGTGAGATTATAAAATTCTGCTTACTCGTTGGGTGTCTGTGTTTTACAGTTTGGTGCCTATGAAAATACCTTTGAAGTGTAAAAACACAGACTCCAATCCCTGATCGGGTATTCCTAATTAGTTTCACAAATTTCAACAGTGTATTCGGCAGTCTTCAAAAGACTGAATCCTGTATTTTAAATCTAAGGCAGACAAATACATGCAGTGTCATCAGGTATAGATTCAGGTTCCTTTCCCAGCAACAGAAGAAAAGTCCTCGCAAAAAGTAAGGAACAGAAGAAACATTTTGCTTCTTCATCAATCGTCAATGCTAAAACAGCGTTTAACAAAGATTTGTCAAAGATTTCAAACGAACAAGAAAAAGCTGACTACTACTGCTTTTGGGGAATCTCTGTGTCCAGGGCAGTTTTGGTTCGAAACGTAAATTGGTGTTAGGAGGGCATGCTTTCCTGTTGCTGTTATTGGGGGGCTGCCCAGTGTCACTAGGACATTATGCGTCCAAGAGCCACCTCCTGCAGTGTAGTGTGTTCTAGTTCCCAGAAGAACAAGTAGAAGGAAGAGAGCAAACAGGGGCCCTTTTACTCAGAAATATTTGTGCTTTTGTAGGAAAGCAAAGGGCTATGGAGATCTGGCAGTTTGGGGAGAGTTTTTTCTATTTGTTGTGCTGAGATGAAATTTGGGAAAATGCCCCAGTTATTTTAGAGAACTGGTATCATTTGAGGGGAACTCAGAAAATTTACAATCTACTCATATTAAATAACTGTATTAAATGAGAAGATTTTTGTTTTTTCTTATGCTCTTTTCCTTTGAAGTATAAGCTTGCTGGCCCTTATCTGGATCTGTATTTTGTGCCTTTTCAGCCTATAGACTGTGTTCAAGGAGCAGTGTGTATTCACCCATCACCAGGGCTCAGGGGCTTACTTCTGCCCACCTCAGACAGGTGGTCTCCCCAGCCCCCTCCAGAATGGGCACCCAGTAAGTAGCTCAAGAAACAATCTGACAGGAGAAGGAAGGATTCTGAATGTTGCCGAAGAGAGGGAAATCTTAAGTCTGAGCTAGAGCAGACGTTTCACTGCCACTAATTAACATGCACAGACTTAGGGTATGACTGCCCTACGTTCTGCTCAGCTGTGGCTCTTACTCTGCGAGTAGCTTGGCTCAGCGTCTCCGGAGTCTGAGCTGAAATGCGTTTTTACATTCTAAGGTTCCAAAAATCAGCTACACTGTCAATTACCATAAAAGCAACTGGTTGGCAGGAACAACTTATTGAACCAGCCAAAAGAGCGTGTTTTAAGACCAAAAAAGAAAAGGAAAGAAAAAAAAAAAAAAGAGGTGCGTAGTTAGGAAAATCTTGAACGCTGTAAAACCCAAACCATGTTGAAACCTAAAGTGGGGCTATCCTCGGTTGGGACATGTGTTTTCTTATAAAGTTAAGTAGAGAAACAATTATACAGAAAATTTCAGTTCTACTGCAACTCGAGATGGGTAAGCTCAAAACTCTATGGGCAATGTGTCCGGTCAACTTTGGCAAATGCAATTTACAAATACATTAATTTTGGTAAATATTCCTGAAATAAAAGTTATTGTCATAAAAGAGACAAAAATATGGCCAAATCTTTTGCTCTGAGATTTTTTCCCCAAAAATTTAATTAATAAGCCCTAAAGTTAGGAATGTTTTTAAATGTTCCACAAAATATTACTCACACCACTGAAATATAAATAAAATTAAGTATGATTAAGAATATGAATATTTTTAAATTAAATAATCTAAAAATCGTACACTATATGTTTCCCTAAGTTAAAATAAAGTCAGAGCTCCAGATGCTTGACAACTGTGTTTCCTCACCCTTGGTCAGTTTGGGGGCCATGACTGGTGACAGCAGGTGTGGACAGCCAGGGTTTAGTTCCAAGAGCCTCTCAGACACCCGATCAGTTGCTGGAGGCATTTACATACTTGGAACAAGTGAGATATAGAACAAGACTCTGGTGATTTGGGCAAATAGAAAACCTCACTGAAGATTCTGAAATACCGAATGCTCCCAATTTGCAGGATCTTACACCAAATGGATGGAGTGATCTCCGGGGCTCCCTGCTCCCATCACCATGGTTTCTCTCTACTTCTGCACGCACTAGATGCAGCCTGAACTTGCACTCCTACAGATTGGATCCACTGTGACTTTATGTTTCTTTTCTTATAAAATTAGCATTTGTTGTTTTTCTCTAATAAGAAAATACAGGTTCACTGCAGAAAATCTGGCAAAAAGTATAAAAGAGAAAATAAAGGGCATTTAGGATTAACTCATGTTAATATTTGGATATATGGCCTCCTAAGCAAGTTTATATACATTTTTTAAAAATGAGGTCATTCTGTATATGTTTTATAACTTGCTTTGCTCACTGAACTTTCACTTTAGCCTTTCCCTTTGTTAATCAATAATAATCTACCATTTGGCATTCCTGATGGGACAGTGGATTTCGTCTATGAAATAGAAACAGGTTGAAAGAATTCAAAATCCAGCTCCACCCAGTGTAAATGTGAATATTGAGAGACCCCAATGTTGCAAGAAGGGGTTATCTTTAAAACAATTACTAAAATTGATCGAATGCTTCTTCTCATGCCAGGGATTCTACAAATGTTATCTAGTTAAATGCTTACAACATCCCTGTGAGAGAGCACCCATGGCCCTTATTTACAAAAATGACAGTGTAGGTTAGAGCAGTCCAGGAACTCGCAAAGGACTCAGTTAGGCAGTGGGGGCTATGAGGCTCGGCTCCCTGTCAGCGGACTCTGAAGGTCGTATTTTTAACTGCTGTATTCCATTATCCAAGTGATTTCTGTTGCTAAAGCCACCTTCAAGGACCCTGGCAAGGTCAAATGCATTGTTTATATATAGAAAGCCTGTGGAATGATAACCTATCAAAAATCTGTTAAACACTTTTTCTGTTCTTTTTGCTAGTGTTTTAGACCATAGAGATACAAAGAGACATTTTTTTCTCCTTATGATTTAATTTGTAATATCAAAACATCTGTCCAAATCACAGAATAGGGAATCTAAATAAGGTCTCTTGAGCTCTTCCTCACACTTTAATTAGAATGTCATTTTCATAGACGTGATATCTGTATAATCACTCTTCAATTGCCTGAAGTGAATTACTGCTAAATGACTCCTAGACAGCTGTTGCTGCATCACTTTTAGAGAAAATTTTTGTGGTCATTTTCTCCTTAGGGTAGTTAGAGTTTTTGAATGAGTAAAGATAAATCATTCTAATTTTTCTCAAAAAGGAAGGGGAAAGAAAAACCACCCAATAAATAACCCATACCACTTATCTGCTGATGACTAAACTGCTTCTTCTAGTTTCACCAATCAAAGCAGTGAGTTCCACTTTAAAATTTCACATGACAGGATGAGACTGCAACTAACGCTTGGTGAGTATCCAGGTTACTGCTCTCAGAAGCGTTACTGGAGCTTCAAGCTTTCTGAGTAGTGAGAATTATACAATGAAACCCACCTCATCTTAATAGATGGATCTAGTATTTTTGTGCGTTTTTTTGCAATATACTAGCTAAATTATTTATTCTGGGGCCTTAAAGAATGAGTGGTTTCCAAGATCATTTCAGAGTTTGAAGGAAAATCTTTTCCAAAAATGAAGCCAGTGTTTCCTCCAGCCATGACGTCCAGCCCCCGGCCAAAGACTCTTTTCCTTCCTGCTACCTCTCACACGGGCTGGCCCCTCCATGGTGAATGATGCCGCCCAGATATCCTGATCTCCAGGATTGCTACCTTCAGCAGCCTTTCTGTCAATGCCTTATCCTCTCCATCTGCCAGGAAATAAAAATTAGAAACCATGCTCTTCTATTTTGGACCAATAGTGACGAGTTCCCTGGTCAGGATGGGGGTAAGTTGACATCCCAAAGCTTTCAGGACAGGCTATATTTCAACTAATACCACCACCAACAGCACATCTCTACTGTGCCTGGAGTAGCCATGTCTGTGGATAAACCTGTAAAAGTGCTCTTTGGTTCCTTATCAGTTAGAGAGCTATAGCTTTGATGGCTTTCCTTATTATGCGGAGCTTGAGGCTGGTGGATCCTTATTAATTCCTAGCTGTATCTTTGTTCTGGAAAAATGCAAAGCTATTCTGACTTCATCAGTCTGAACTGGAGGACTAAAGGTATAGAAAGTGGAATTTGTAACTTGAAAGAAACTTTTCAAATAAGCAGAGTACAACCCAGTTATAACGTCTCACCTTCACTTTCAATCTTTTTCACTGAATATATTAAATAGTCTTAATGCTACGTTATTCTGCATAGTCTCGTCTACCAGGATTGCGCCACTGTGATCTCAAAGGCTCCACCGTCCCAAAGTCTAAAACTTTCAGTCTGAAACTTCACTTTGAAGATTAGAATGTGGTCTACGGGGAGGAAGTTGTTGGTGAGTGACCAAAAGGAGGTTTGGAAATATTGAAGATTCACATTTCTATTATTAGCTTGTAGTTATGAACTATGAGTGTGGTCTGGTGTGAGGCACGAGGCAGCATAGTGCAGTGGTTGGGCCCCAGATCTTGGAACCAGACAGCAGTTGAACCCATATACTATCTGTGTGACAGCTGGCCGGCTGCTTGCCTTTTCTGTGCTTCAACTTTCTCACCTATAAAATGGGGCTAATAGTACTAGATGCATAGGCTTGTTATGAGCACCACATGATTTAATATTTTGTAAAGATAGTTTGAGCACATATATCAAGCTTTACGTAAATCCTTGTGAAATAAAAAAAATTAACCTTCTCTCTTACTTTTGTTTTACATCTAGAATACGGGGTTGAATGCAGTCACCAGAAAAATAAGTATTGTTCAGAGACTTAATATGAAAACCATTATGTAAGGATGAAATATTTTTACCCTGGGCACAGCCCATCAGCTCAGATTAAAGGATTAAGTGTGCAGAATCTATCATCTTCAAAGACAAAATGGCTTTTCTGACGCTATGCTGTGCCAAAGTACCGCAACATGCCAAGACAAACAGCACTGGAGCCACATTAAAGAATATCTACTCACTTTAAGTGTCTGATGGGTTTTGTGACTTCATTTTCTCAAGGGGAATTTTGGAGATGTTACCCAAAATGTTTCATCCATGAAAGGTAGGTTTCCAGCCAAAGTCTCAGAAAGTGACTTCCTAACCATGCACGAATAACTGCTGTGTGTGCCTGTGTGTTGCAAGGAGCATTAATTGTTATAAAGGCTTTCCTTTTTACATACAAGTTGGGCTACTAGTTCTGAAACTGGATGGACTTTGATTCTTAGCTGAAGCTTCATGAGGGCGATTTCTCCCGAGATCAACATAATAATAGCTGCCACACTGTAGTTCTAGAAGGTCAACTTGTTTAATAAATATAGAACTGAGTAGTATTAAATTACAAAATATTAATAGGACTTTCTTCAGCAGAAGGCCTTTCAAATGAAAAATATGTATTTGTAATAATCTAGAAATTGGCTGGAAAGTCTGGCTCCATCCATGTGTTTTCAAGCTCTTCAGTATCTCTGAAAAACCATCAAAAAGTATTTTTCCTTTGATATATGAACTGGCTGACATTATTGCCATGCTTTTCAAATTCTTCAAATTACCATCTCTAGAAATGACATTTCAGACTTGGGAATCTTGGTGTTAAACCTGTCTGACTGCATTAACACCAGAAATGACACAGTGAAAGAGGATGTTCACAAACTTCTTGGATCTTTCAGAACAGTAGCAAATGACAATCTCCCTACTCACAGCTCATCTGCTGTATTCATTAATAGAAAAACACATATTTTAGACACAAGATGAACAGTATTACCCATCCTTCTACATTTCAAATACATTTCAATGTTCTTAACACACTTAAACTGTTTTAACTGTTACTTGGCATGTCAGTGTTCTGTGTTCACACATGTCTACATTTAAAGGTTCTGAGATTTTCTGCTTTTAATTTCAGAAACCGTCATTTAAAGTCTAAACCGGGGTGGGGAGGGACTTTGAAATAAAAATTGGGAAGATTTTTGTTGATAGCAATTGGATGGCATTCTCCTCCAGCAGCTCAGGGCATAAGTGGCATCCACCCTGGACGGGGCGGCCTTCCATTGCAGGGCACACTCCACCCACACGCTGAACTCAGACTGGGACAATTTAGACATGACAATTCCCCTAACTGTCCATCTTTGGGAGGTGGGAGGAAACTGGAGTCCTTGGAGAAAACCCACACTGACAAGGGGAGAACGCGTGAGCTCCACACTAACAGTGGCCTCAGCTGGGAATCAATTTCTTTTTTATGCTCTGTTTTGTTTTTCTTTGTCATCAGCACTATAACAAAATAACGTTGAATGAAAAACAATGTTATTCGAGGACCGGCTGTACTAAGTGTAAAGCTCTCGGAACTGTGCTTGGCACATAGTAAGTGCTATAGAGTTATGATTCTTGAAGTGAAGACGTGACACTCAGTCATTCGTCACTAGTCATGGATCCACTCCAAATTCCATGGAGGTGCTAAGCCCCACACAGGATTTCTACTATCGCACCCTAGCCTCCAACCCATCTTCTGAGGATGCTGCAGAGAAGAAGGATACAATTCACAGGGGAACGTCTCAGAAGGACAGATTCCTCTCTCATCTCTGAGATTGTGATTATGTAGGTCACAGAGATGGTGAAGAATAAGCTCCCAGGTGATCTGATGCAGATGGTAAAGGGGCTGCTCCATGAACAGAACTGTGGTGGAGCATTAGAAGTAGACTGCTCTCAGTAAAGAATTCCAGCATGCTGGAATTCCTGGGTGTTCATTCAAGGGTAGCTGCACAAGACAGTATTTCTATGCTACTTATCAAAAACCATTATGGATTTCTAATATTCCCAAAGGGTCTAATCACAGTCTTAAGACTGTATTTAATGAATCACATTACTGATTCTCCCTTCGTGTGAATAGCAAATACATTTATACATTTCCATAGGGAAATATTCTTCAGAAATGGGAGACTCCAGGTTCAATAATACTTTGTATTGTGTATGTTTGCTTAAATATAATACCACTAAAAACACATTTTTTGGGGGGATAAAACACTTCACTTTACTTGCATTACTTTCCCCAGTTATTACCATTTTTACTATGCTATGACATGTAATTCAGAGACAGTCATTACAAACACAAAGTTGAAAATGAAAAAAAAAACCACACACACCAAGATTTTCATTGTAATACATTACAGACTACTTCAGAATAATCAAACCACCCTCCTTCTTCTAATTGGAACAGCAACAGTAATAATATACTGTTATAAGATCTGTTTTCTGTTTTGAAAATAAACACGTTGGCCCAGCTCTATATTGCTATGATGGTGGGGCCTTTTATTTTTGTAAGTCTTGTATTTTTTTTATCTTTCCTTTGGGAAAATAGGGTGACATATATTAATCCACACGGGGTCATCAAAAACTAATTATTCAACCTAACATAGAATTTTTTCTTTCTAGGGTAGCATAATAAGCTTTTATAAACTAAAGTAAACTTAGTTTCTGCTGCCCTTAGTAGAATATTTTATTCAGGCCTGCTTCAGAAAGAACAGAGCATTGTTTTATTATACATCGACAGAGTGATGAGGTTTTACAAACAGTTTTTTAGTTATTTTTAATCTGTTATTTTTACAGCAGCCATGAGAGGTGGCTGGAGCTATATGATCTCTAAAGAGGAACAGGAATACGGGGTGCAGAACCACCATGCAAACAACGTGGCCACCACCAATACCAAAATCACCAAAACAGAGTGCACTGGTCATGATGTTGAATCGAGCTGTGAAGGAGGATTGAGGGGGTCCTGTCTAGGCCTGCTGATGGCTTTGCTCTTGAACAACAACGGAATGTCAGAAAATCTGGGACCGAAGGGCTAACAAGAACCCAAACGCTAAGGTAGTAGTCTCGAAGCCACCTAAATAAAGGTCCAGGGACAGGCTGAGAACTGAGAATGACTCTTGGCCGGGTGTCTGCTGGAGGGTGAGCCGAGCTGGTCATTCCCTTGAGTACTCGGGGTCACCCTGTGCTGCGACCTCCATTGCCAATGGCCACGCAAAGTAGACATAGCAAGTCTAAAATAATAAGGCTCCAGAACTACAGCCTTAAGAAAAGTAATATTCAGGACAGGTATTTCTGTGGGCGTCATACGCTATTAAAAATATAGCGCTTAAACACAAATCAAAGAAATTATAAAAGAGAAAGCAAGCACCCTTATGATCTTAGATTTACAAAAATACCTGAGCTCACTGACTACCAGGAAAGAAGAACAAGTATAATATAGAGAAAAGATTTTGCAAAGCCATTTCATGGAAATTTAGACATAAAAGAATGGCATTCTTACATGATTTAAATATATTTAAATGGCAAGCGGCTACTACACATATGAGTATTGTCTTATAAATGTCATATGCTATTATAAGTAAATAAGATACCTTAACGGCAAAAGAGAAAATATATTTATTTTAGTCATTAAAAATTATTGATTTAGAGAGAGGGACAATGAACCTAATAATTTGTTTTGAACTAAAGCAATCCTCTGCTAGTTCTTATATTTTCTATCCTTTCCCATAGATTTTTATGACTCTAGAGAGAAATTTAATATTTTAACAATCAATAATAAAAAACACTTTTAAAATAAATGGGGGCTGGGGGGCAGAAAGCTGTGCAAAACAGAAAAGAAGCAAAAATGGCATTTCCAGAACAAACCAGATCCATTTATCAACACGCTTGGTTTTGGTGATATACTATACATACTCAAAAATGACTTAAGAATCACATCCTCCAATTTAAATTCTCTCCAGATGCCCAGAAATAGATGGTGAATGAACAATGAGAAGATAGTAGTTACTGCCTTGAATCAAAATATTAAACAAAACAGCCTGGCTCTCATAGATAAGAGTAAACAAACTACGTATTTTCATCATGGAGGCACAAAAAGTTGCCTTTTCTTTCTTTCTTTTTTTGGGGGGCTGGGGCTGAGGGTGGGTAATAACAGCCAGGAAAATCATACATTCCTTGTAAGATTCCCAAGCTCTTGTAGGCATGTGGCTTTCTCCCCGTCCCTAATAAGATGTGGTCGTTCTGGTGACTTTTCCACACTCAGGACGTAGAAGCAAGAAGGGTTGATATAGGCCATCTGTGGATTCATGGGCAGAATAGTTTCTCACAAGAAACCAAGAGCTGTGAAGGTCCCCGAGCCTAGGAACCTGCCACAGCACCACGTGACATCCTCTAATACTTCAGCTGTCTATGCACTTAGACACGTACCCAGGTCATGCCCAGTACGAGGGAGCCAATCTCTACTATGCATACGGTTTGCACATGGGTCCAAGGCCAAGGGAACCAAAGGCATCTACCTACCATAGGAGGAGAAACATCCTTCCCAGGCCATCCACAATGGGAGCCGAACACAAGACATTATGAAACACACATGAAGAAGTGAGCCATTGTTTCAGGCCTCGGTGCAGCATTTAATTATCCAGCCCTTAGCATAAGACAAGAATAAGAGGTTGGGAAGGCAGAGTTGGTTGGGAAGGCTTTTTAGAAAAAGTGTTGCTTCTGTTTTACAAACTCTGAGTAGCTGGATACATTTTCCAGCTGATTTTCAGCTAATTTAAGAGATTTATAAAAATCATCGTATAAGATAGATAGTTTATTAGACAATGTAATATGCAAACTCTTAGCTGGACAAGAACATGCAGGAAAACTACTTTTAAAGTGAAAGGAGCAAGGAATCTGTATTTGTGCTGACTTATAAGAGCTTGTAGGAGAAGAGTAAAGAAATGAAAGATGAGTGATGATGAAAAGACTGAAAGGTGAAAATACAGTAATTAATTATTCACATGACTAATTATCATAATAAAAATACTTGGAAGGGATAGGAGAAGATACAAATAGGCTCAGAAATGGCAAAACAGAAGATTATTTTTATACTAAAGAAAAGAGACAGTAATGGGAGTTCTGCAGGGTAAGTGTTGGAAGTATCTATCCAAAGGCTGCTTTTAGAAACAGGAGTCAGAGTTTATGATTAATTGAAGAATTATTCAAATGGAATTCCACAATAACTTTAGTAGTCTTTACGGCACAGAGAAAGAGAATAACCAATTAGTTACTCAAATTCCTACAGCTGCTTCTAATGGGATTTGTGCCCCTTTTGGTTTCTCTTGAATTGAGAAATGAAGCACACCTGTTCACTGCAAATCAGCGCAAACTGTGAAGGGTGGGTTTACTTCATCACAGTTTATTCCTCCAACTGTAAGGTACACTGGATAGAGGCCAGAGCGCTTGGGGTCTGAATCCCAGTTCTGCTGCTAATTAGCATGTGGTTTGGGGCAGGTTACTTTATCTCTTTGAGTTTCTTTCTTTCTTTTTTTTTTTTCCTAATCTGTAAAATAGATACACGAACACAATGCACAAGAAGGACTGTTGTAGAAATTAGCAATAATTGCTGTAAAACACCAGGCACCCAGTAATACTCAACAAATGGCAGCTACAATCATTCCACGATTGCACATACTCTTTTTTGTAGTAGGAGCAAACTTTGATGAACTTTGAAGATTGACCTTGGAATGGAACAGATAACGAGTAACACAACAATTAAAAACAGTTTTTGTATTGAATTGTCTTAAGTTAGGTCAGGGGCAATCATGTTATGTCTATGATGCTCGGGTGTGGAAAATTCTCAAAAGAGCAAGACGGCGTATTATGGAGGCTTCAATTTTGCAATGGCTTGAAGAAGGTCACTGAAATTGCTTAGTAGCCATAACATGAAATGGAATTTCGATGAGAGTGAGAATAACATGCATTCTCGTCTTCGATGAGTGAGAATGAGCGTACCAACGCAAATTCCAGGTTTATGTCAGCAGCAGGTCTTTTGCTGTTCATTTTTGGGGTTGGCACATGCAACCGCTATTGGACTGGCAGCTTACGCATGTTACCCATACAATCATATAGGTATGTTAGAGTGTTTTCTCTTAATTGCTTGGAGCAAGCTTTAAATGTGAAGGTCCTTTCTCAAAATAGAATATAGCACTTGGATCTAGGGGAACAGCTTTGGAAATTCTCGTTCTTAAAAGCTACTTGTTTAACCCTTGTTATCAAGAATTTTCTAGGAAGATCTAACTAGCTGGTATACCTATGCTTTTCATAAGGAGTAAAATAACTACTTAGGACATATATTACTTAAAACACCTTCATTGTATCACTGCTTTATCCTAAACAACTGCACTTGGTATCCTTAAATTCTCAGATTGACTGAAGCAAGAATATGTAGATTATTTCAAATACTCCTGATATCTTACAAAGAAACGGACAATTATGAAAAAGTTCTTTCCACTGCATACAGAATGGTAAGAATAGTCAATTTCCCTTGGAATATTTTTTGACATGTTTGAATTCCTGGCATTTTTATAATGAACAACCACATTACAGTGAATCTGAACTTATCCAAGTGAAAACCAAATCATCTTTTTGTAAGTATCAAAAGGAAAATTACACTTTGTACAGAGCATTTTTATCACCCTTGCTTTTTGGGGCATAATTAAGGGCCAGGTCAACTTAACACAATTCATGGTGACGATAACAATATTTGTTGAGCACTTTGCAAGTTCATAAATGCGCAATTAATCTCATTTCCTTTTTGTGCTCATTTATTTAATTTCCCCATTTTATAATGTGGAAATTGAGACTCAGAAAAGCGTCCAAGGCCAAATTGTTAGTAAACAATAGGGCTAGTACTAGAAACCAGAGCTCCTAATTTTAAGAGCAATAGAATTTGCTCTTCTCCATGTTGTCTGCATTGACTTATTCATGGGTTCATGGGTTCATTCAGCAAACCTTTATTGAACACATCTTACATAGCAGGCACTGTGATAGGCACTAGAAATACAAATGGACTTCATCACCAAGCAACTGTTGGTTTGGTAAATAAATAACAACAGTGTGGTAAGTCCTGGGCGAGCGTAGACAGGAGCGCAATGGCAGGGGGAGGGGGTAGTGGTCCCTGGGGGCAGCAGAGAAGAGGCCCTGGCAATTGCTTCCAGCAGCAAGCAGCCTCTCCCATTCATGCCAGCATGCCCAACTAATGATATCCTTCTCGGAATGCCAAGACCTGGAAAAGATGGGAAAGCACGGGCCTGAGGTAAAGACAAGCAGGAGTTACCAAGGTGAAGGTGGGGAAAGCATTCCAAGGAAAGAAAACAGCTGTATGAAAGCCAATGTCATGCCATTGCACGATTCCTCTGGAAAACTCTTTTTGGCGAAGCTGAAATGAATGAGATGTGTGAGGGGGCCGTTGGAAAATGAACCAAGAGATATTAGCCGAGGCCAGACATTGAGGGGTTTATGGTTTGGGCTGTCAAGCGAAGGAATGTGAACTCTATTTTGAAAGGTATGGTCAATGTCTAAAGGATGCTTAACAGGGATACGATCAAATTCGGATTTTAGAAAGATATCTCTTGTCTTAGTGGAAGATTAGATTGGAGGAAGCAGGCAGGATCATGGTAAGAACCTAAGAGAGAAGTGAGGGGGGTGGTGGGTGGGAGGTGGGAGATGAGGGTAAGGGGGATCGAATATATGGTGATGGAAGGAGAACTGACTCTGGGTGATGAACACACAATGGGATTTATAGATGATGTAATACAGAATTGTACACCTGAAATCTATGTAATTTTACTAACAATTGTCACCCCAATAAATTTAATAAAAAAGAAAAAAAAGAAAAAAAAAAGAAAGTAGCAGTAGGGATAGGAAGACAAGCTTCGAGAGATATTAAGAGGGCAGACTTGTTGAACGACTACATGGGGTTTGGGAGTGGGAGGCAGGAGTTTGTAAGATCTCTCAGATTTCTGCCGTGGATGATTGAGTGGATGGAAATGGCATTCTCGGAGTTAGGGAAGAAAGCAGGAAGGGCAAGTTTCACTCTCGAGGAGGCGGCCCATAATGAGATCGATTTTGATATGTTGAGAGTAGGGGGGCTTTGAGGACCTTCAAGAATGGATGTTGACCTATTCTTACAGATGTGCGATGTTGCCCTTAACAGAAAAGAGAAAGCTGCGTCACCGGATTATTTAGCAACATACTTAGAAATATTTTCATGTTTTCTCCTCATTCATTTTTATGTGGAAATGCATCAGATACAGAAAAAGGAGGTATACAAAGAAATACTTCAGGAAGAAAGGGTCTTATAGGAATCTAACTACAGAATAATACTTAGCACATAGATCTACATAGTTTCCCATATGCTCAGCTAATATTATTCAACATGTAATTTAAAAAAAAGTGTAAAATACCAAAGTCTTGAAAGATGAATTACTTAAAAACCTTTATTAGTTACACACCCTGAATACATACTGCATTTACTCTCAGAAGGAAATGTACACCCAAAGGGTGAAGGGGAAAGAAATAGTTTCCTTAAGTGAAGAAACGACAGAGTGGAGGACCTATCTGGCTATTAGCCAGTCAGAGGATACTGAGAAGCTAGCAGTTTCAAGGCAAATCTTTCCTAATCCACCTTTTACCAAAGTTCTCACTTCAAGTCCACCTTTTGACATGAAATATTTATTTAACAGGAACTTCATCTGAACTACGAAGTGCCCTTAAGAAATTTTTAATATTGGATTCCATATGAGGCTAAAAGAAGATGGTATTAGGTGACTGAAAAGAAACATGTATTTTTAAAAAAAGAAGAAGGAAAAAAGGCCTTGTGGAAAGCATAAAGCGGTTAATGAGAATTTCTATTGAAAACTGAAAGTTAGTGACCACACAAAGTTTCCTTCCGATTGAGGACAGATGCCTCTTCAACAACGGATAAATCAATAAAGTTCATTTTCTAGTGGCATTTGGAACCACAATTTTAATCTGTTGAAATGGCAGGAAGACAAAAAACAAAACACAAATAAACAGAAAATGGTTTTCTTTTAGAAAGAAACTGCATTTAATTGGCTTCTACCCTCGAAGTTTATATTCAGCTTCCTGACAGGGGGGAATAACTCCCTCAGGAAGGTGGCCTTTTGTTGGGTGCGTGCATGACGTTCATTTGCCTTGCATCTAAAAATTAGAACATAACAAGCTTCTAATCATCAGTTGTTAATGTGAAACAAAAAGAATTCTTTTTTCCATTGAAAGCAGATTGTAGTAAAAAAAAAAGCAACGTTCTCCAAGGCCATATGCTGTTGGCAAAGCTCAAAAAAACCTTGTAGTCCAACGTGCTCATGTTCAGCTGTGTTTACTTAGACTTAACTTGACAAAGTCTGCCTCTGATTACACTGAGCAGTCATCTGCCCACAGATAAATAGATACTACACAAACTTGGAGAAAATGACATTTGGCCTCCATAATTTTGGAATAATTTACTCTGTACCCTCAACTTGAAACACAAAAATGATCCACAATATGTTTTTGGGATTGAAACATAAATATTTCATTTAACAAAGGGAACAGCCTCCCTGACCTTCATGGATTTTAGGTGATTTACTAACAAAGTATGGTACTACTTTGGAAGGTGTGGAGTAGCTCGGCAACAGGCAGTTTCAGGCAACATTTATTTCAGTCTTTTCAATAACCATCAAGATTTCAAGGAATTTCTGTAAATAAACTGTCACTTAAAGAAAATAACTTTCCATCAATTTTTGCAACAAGTCTCCAGAACAGAACATGCATATAAAAATAAGAGTTAGCTAAATTATTTCCAGAGACTACATCTTGGAGTAATGTTTACACTATCGGTAGAGAGCAAAAGCTCAATGTTTTACCACTATATCTTACACTAAATGCAAAATTTTGCTTTTGGAGTAATATAAACCATTTCCATGGCACAGAGTCTGTTCCCGATTACCCAAGAATTGATTCTGGCCCATCGTATTTACTTTACTTGCTGTTATATTTACATAACAAAAGATATACATACTTTCCAAACTAAGATTGTTTCAAAGGTGTAAGTACTTATATTCCCCAGTGATCGACCTATAAACCAATCAATCAACAAAACTTTACTGCACTGCGCTAACAGCTGGTAATACAGTAGTGAACAAGAGAAAGATGGTCTCTGGCCTCTGAAGTTTATCTAATGAGAAAAATAATAAGTGAACACATACTGTCATTTTCTAGGTTGCTCATTTTACTTTATACAATTATGAGGAGTTTTCCCCCACTGAAAGTAACATATGTTCTTCCCTGACTCCTGTTTTATTATTGAATGTACTTAGGAATGGAGCCCTTCGTTTGGAATGGTGGGGTGTGAAGGGAGCCGTGAATATTCTTCTCGGCGCTCCCTCTAGCTGTTCAAGTTCTGTCTGTAAAGTGGTTAGTTTTTATTGATTCATTTAATGCCTTCTATTCTAATTTACTAAATTTGCTTTGATAAGAGCTCTGTAAAATGAACTAATGTAAACGATGGTACTGCTACTTGTGGAGCAACTGCTGCTTAACTTTTAATAAGCGAGGGTTTCCAAGAGCCTTTCCCTCAAAAGAATTGAATCTATTGATGTACCTTATGCCACATTCTCCCATAGTTTTCTCTTATTATGCATTTACTTTGAGATTCACAAAAGATGATTATACATATATAAAAGAAGGAATATGTTTTCCAGTGTGCGTGCCTTTAAGGTCAGCAATCAAATCCATCACATGGGCTGGAGAACATTGTGGCCTCGTCATGCCCGTCTCCACGAGAGAAGACATTATGCCCTCATTAGCTTTTAATGCAAAACTGCATCTGCAATCTAGACAGGGCAGATTCCTCACATTTGATGTGTAGTTAGAGAACTGAATCCAGGAAAATGAGTTTCAACCATTTCTCCTGAAGCCCAGCCACATGACAAAGCCAGAGGCATTTCCAGAGCCACTGATGTAACAGCAGGCCAAGTGAAGAAGGCTGCTGCTGCTCGAAAGTTAACTTTCACAGCTTAATACCGAGGTCCTATGACAGCTGTCTAAAAGAGGAAGGTAAGCGGTGTTAGAAAACATAGGGGACAAATGACCATACATCTTACTTTTCAAGCATGGAGTGAGAGGGCAGTTGATAGATCAAACTTCAAGTAATGCAAACCCTTTAAGAAGCAAAGCCACTTGTGGGTGGCTTCTTACAAAGGAAAAGTCAATTTGTAAACCGTGTCAGATTGGGTCAAAACATAACTCTGCACAGAAACTAGTACGGAAGCTCATCTTTAAAAGGGACTACAAAAATCCTACATGCACTAATCATGTCACATTCAGTCAAGGCTATCGGGAGGCCGTGTTATGTCTAAGAAAGTCAGAAGAGGCATCTGTATCTCAAAACACGCAATTTATTCTCCCCAACACAGAATTTAACACAGAAGAAAATGTTAGTTAAGGATCACTGACCATAATTCGTTTACAGGAGATCCGCGGTTGAATCAAACTTATATCTCCCTCTCAATGTTAACCAAAGTAGGAAAAAGCAAAAAAAAAAAAAAAAAAGAAGAAGAAAGAAAAGCCTTAAAAACCCCAAATCTTAAAAAATTTCCTGGTTTCATTTTTCCCAGAATTGAAACACCACAAAATAACACCACCTCAGTGCACTCACTTCCAGCTCAGTCAGGAAGTGCTGAGGTACATAAACATTTTTTATTTCACTTTTTTACAAGAAGGTGACCAACATTTTCACAGCATTCCAAAAAGCTCCAGGTTTGGAATACATTTTGGTTAAATGTCAGCAGAGGAATTTGCTCATCGTTCAAAAAGCACTTTTTCTTTCCAGCCTTGGAATATATGTAGAAACTGTATTGTGAATGGAATTACAAAACGGCTCAGAGCCACAAAGGGAAATCCATTTTATAATCCCTAAAAGAGTTCTGTAGGAAAGCATTTTGTACAGAAGGAAATAGGAATAAGATGGGACATTTATATAGCACAGCTTATCAAGTGCTTTCACAGTCATTATCAATAGCTCTGTGAGGTAGGTAGTTTTCTTTCCCTCATTTTATAGATACAGAAATAAACCAAAAAAGTTAGATGGTTTATCTAATGTTTCTCAGTTAAGTCAGTGGTAGAGAAAAAAAACCTGAACACACATCTTCAAAGTCTAAAACCATAAACTGAAGGCACTGATTTAAACCCAAAAGCCAGCATCATAGGTAATGGGAAAATACTAGGTCCGAAACAAGATAAAAATGTGCCCTATTGTCACTGTTATTTAACACTATACTGGAGGTACAATTCAATGCAATAAGCTGGAGAAAGAAACCCATGGCAAAAATTTCAGAAAGGAGGTAAAATCATCACTATTTGCAAATAATGTAATTGTATTACTAGAAAACACAAGAAAGTCAACTGAAAAACTACCAAAAATGACAAGCAAATTTATGGTGGTAGCAGAATACAATATTAATATATGGAAATTAATGGCTTTCTCAGATAAAAAACAACCAGTTAGAAATATGCGATGGAAGAAGGGACTCAACCAAACAACAAGCAGATAAAATGCTGAGGCATACATTGAACAAGAAGTGTGCAAGACCTATTTTGAACATTTGAAAACAGTACTAATGGTCACAAAAAGAGATATAAACAGATATACAAAGTTTTTGGATAAGATGGATCTACAGCCTAAAAAATACTGGTTTTCTATGGTAATCATAAATATAACAATCCCAATACATAAATGTAACACAATCCCAATAAAAATAACAAAAGAGGCTTTTTTAGTAGATAAGTTGATCCTTAAGTTAACATGGAAAAATAAACAAGCACTAATAGCTAGAAAATTATGAAAAAGGAAGAAGCACAGCCAGAGAGTAAACATATTCTAAAGCTTCAATAATTAAAACTGTGGGACTAGAACATGAGTAGAAAGACAAATCAATAGAGGAGGACAGAGAGATAAGATAGATTCAACTTAAAATGTGGTATTTCCAACCAGGGAGGGAGGAGAAATACAGATTGATAAATAACTGGTATTAGATAAAAAATTTAAGGGAAAATAGATACAAGATTTAAGGGAAAAACTGAGACCCATAGAAATACTAGAAGAAAACTTGGGACACTCCTTTAAAGTTTTAAAGTGACTAAGTTCTATCACTTAAAATCTAGAAGCCATTAAAAAAAAAGATTGATAAATGTTATTGCATTTTTTAAAATGCTATGTGGGGAAAACTCAAAAGAAAAAAATCAAAGCATGTATAATCAATTAAATGGGAGAAAATATTTGTTACTCATAAATATCAAAGGCTAATCTCTCTACTCCATAAAGTGCTCTTCAAATTAATAAAATATTATCAACAAGAGAGTCCATAGCAAAAAGAATATGAATATATATACACAGAAAAAATGGAATTTTGTGACTGGCTTGTTCCCCTTAGAATAATGTCTTCGAGATTCATCTATTTTGTAGCATGTGCTAGAATTTCCTTCCTTTTTAAGGTTGAATATCATTCCTTTTTATGTACATACCAAATTTTGCTTATTCATTCAACTGTCGACAGATAAGTTGGGTTGCTTCCACCTTTTGGCTATTGTGAATAATGCTGCTATGAATGTTAAGTGTGCAAATATCTGTTCCAGTCCCTGTTTTCAGATATTTTGGGTATGTACACATAAGTGGAACTGCTGGATCATGTGGTGATTCTATTTTTAATTTTCTGAGGAACTGCCATACTGTTTTTCATAGCAGCTACGATATTTTATATTATCAGCAGTGGGCAAGGGCAAGGACAATTTTCCTACAACCTCACCAATACTTAATTTCTTTTTTTTTTTTTCTTTAATAATAGCTATCCTAATGGATGTGAAGTGGTATCTCATTGTGGTTTTGATTTGTATTCTCTGATGATTAATGATGCTGAGCATTTTTTCATGTGCTTATTGGACATTTGTATATCTTCTTGGAAAAATGTTTATTCAAGTCCTTTGTCCATTTTTTAAATTGAGTTGTTTTTTTGTTGTTGAGTTAAATAGTTTACCCTTTATATAAAATGGGGGAAAATAAGAATTTACATTCATATTTGGTCTAAAATATATAAAGAATCTCTGTAAGGATATTTTAAAAGTCAAATATTTTAAAAATGTGCACTATTGGATAAGTCACTTCTGGTCCTTATCACCTTAGTGTTGTAAAATAAATAGGTTGGACTAAAATATTTTTATAGCTCTAAAATTGTTATGAATGTTGTTCATTATAGCCTTATTATACCTAAAGAATAGAGCAACACAGAATTTGAAGTAACATTATTTTATCAGCAGGTATATCATATGTCTCCACAGATTCCTTCAAGAGCCCATTCAGGCCTAACTTGACAATAATTCTTGGCATTTAAAGATTCTCTGATCCTTAACATGCACAACCTGATCCAGAAAAAAAGAGTTACCCCCCTTTATATTCTGGATTTTCCCTTCTTCCTCAGCTCTCTCCTTTCTCAATCCAGTCAACTTTTCCAATATCCTTTCCCCCACACCACAATCAAATGTTTTTCGCTATTTCTCCTCTAGATTTTCTTTCCTGTTACTCAGTGTTTCTTCTGTCTTTCTGTCTCTGACATAATTATATTTCTTATACCTGGATGTTACCATATTTGCACTTTCTGTCTTTCTTCTGGATTACTGTCTCTCAAAAGCAAATTCTCTCTTGATCAAAATAGATTTATCTGATACATCATCAAATATTAAGACAGCCCTTCCTTCCCAGGAGAGAAATTTACATATAATTTGCTTCAAGTACCCAAATTTAAAAGGTTGTGGTTAAAATAAAGAGGTGAATCAAGAGCCTTTTGACCTTGGCTGATTCTTTTTATAAAGGCAGAAAGGACTTGAAGAGACCAGTCTAATCATGAGAAGCTGGTTAGAGAAGACACAAAACGTGTCCGAAATTGCTCCTTTGATTTAACATTCTGGTACTGCGTCCTCCACTTGATCAATCGGAGAGTAAGCTTAGGCATCAGGGAGCATAGGAGGTACTCCAACGCTGGAGAGCAGCGTGGGCAGGGCCCAATTTCCAGTTTGAGGATTTCTACCTCTTCAACAAACTTCAGAACTCTGGTGGGTATAATGACATTTCTGGTCTATCCCTAATGCCCTATCTCTGCCAGTTTCTTAATGCTTGTGTTTACCAGTGATACATGTAAATCTCATCGTGGGGCTGAATAGGGCGTTTCCTTCACTGGGCTGAATAGTGATAAATTCTGGCCCAATATCACTGCTTTCAAGTAAGATTAGAATCTTTTTTTGTACTGCCTGATCACAAGTAAGAAGAAAACAACATAGGCTAGAATACCCTGGAAACAGAGGTAGACCTTAAGCAGCAGAGCTTTGAAATCACAGACCATCACCGAAGAGGAAAGTTCCATCATTGGGAAAGAGAATTCATCTCTTAGAATAACATAGTTTCAAATTTAAATCAAATGGAAGAAATCATTTAAAAGATTC
Organism: Rhinolophus sinicus; assembly: GCF_057876585.1. Classification (NCBI taxonomy): domain Eukaryota; kingdom Metazoa; phylum Chordata; class Mammalia; order Chiroptera; family Rhinolophidae; genus Rhinolophus; species Rhinolophus sinicus. The sequence continues at coordinate 127,451,400 of NC_142501.1, forward strand.
CTTTTCTAAAATCACCATCCACTTTTTCATACCATTTTATGCCACTTTCTAGTCCTACATCATGTTCTTCACTTTTCCTAATAATAATCATTTTCTCTAAAAAGAACATAAGCATGAACCAAAGTGTTTTTTGATGGACTGATTTTTTTCCCCCTGAAGCTTTGATACCACTCTCAGTTTCTAGACTGGTCATATGAGTGGAATGGGCTCCTGAGCCCAGACATCACCTCCACACCAGCCATCCTGCCCTGGATGCAATCCTGCAGTGGTCATAAGAGTGCCCGGTGCCTAATTGCCAACTCTGCTCCAAAGAAGAACTCCAAGAAAGTTCTAAACTCAGTCCCTAGAAGATTAGAAACTTCAGAAGCTATCTCCAAATGGGCTTCCAAACCTGGCAGGGATGATGGTTGGGTTTTAGGAAATCGTTGAGACCCCAAAAATTATAAACTGAAGAAAATACACTGCCATCGAACATCACAAATGCCGTATAAGAAAGGAGAAGGTTCTGAACTACAAGGCTCCTTCAATCTGCTTAGCATCTTGGTGGGTGGGGTAGTGCACGAAACGTGGGCCTGAACAAAGTTTGAGATTACACTGTGATTATCTTACACTGTGAAAGAACTTGGAGATTTGGAGGCAACTGGGGATCTAGGAGGTGAGTAGGAAAGGGTGGGAGGGGGAAGTGTGGAGCCAGTGAGATGCTGTGAGACTGGGGACCACGTAGGGCACAGCAGGCAGGGCAGAGTCCCATGTGCAGTAGCTAAAGGACACTTAGGAACAAGGAAATGTAGTGCTCTGTATGAAGTTATGTGAACTGCGTGATGTATGGTTCTCCTTTTATCCCCTCCAAAAATTTCCACGTAGTCTGCTACATGTACACGCCTTCTGAGAGTGGGGGAAGCTTCTGGCATTTGAGGAAGGGAGTACATTTCATATCTGAATCAACATGATGAAGAACAGGATCCACATGTGTGGGATGGCGATGTGACTGAACGCACTGTAGAAAGTACACGGTGATGTATGCTTTGAAAACAGAACCGTCAGGCATCAACAGAAATCTTCTGAAGGGTTCAACCTTCCATACTATGAATCAAGTGCCCAAGAGAATCCTATTTAGACCTTGTTAACCCCAAGAAGGAGTATACTTGCCAAAAAGGACTCTGTGATTAATTGGGTCCAAATTCATAATCAGAGTCTACCAGCCATTGTTTACAGGGTGACTCATACACACTACATTTCAGGGAAAATCCACAGACAGAACTCCCAAGTCTCTTGCACTGCATTCCTGCCCTCTAAGCCAAAATTTATACGGGATTTCCTAGAATTCTATTTTGACCAATGAGCTGAGACCTGCCCCACCCAATAGGAGCTGCTAAACTATAGCCTCATTTGCATCTTTACTGACCAATCAGTACAGTTCCATAATGACCAATCAGAACTCAAGATTTAGATCAATCAGAACAGTTTATTGAACCAATCAGATTGTGCAAATTTGAACCCTTCATTTGCATAAAAATGGACCCATTGGACTAGAACAGGCATTTTCTCTATATAAGTGTACCTTCCCTTTGTCTCTGTAGAAGGCACTTAATGTTTGCACCAGCACAAAGGCTGTGTTTCCCAGTTTGCAAACTGCTCACCTGAATAAATTTTCTCCTTTTACTGCACCCAGACTGGGGCCTCCTGCTGGCACTGGATTCCTGCCAGTGACTTTTTGTTAACAATCTAAAGGATCAGAGATACCGCTGCTGTCATCTGGGTTCCACAAAAGTGTGGCAGTGAGGGGAGGTTTCTCTGGAGAAAGATCCAAAGCTTTTCATCCAATTTTCAAAGCAGTCCATGCAGAAAAGGAGGAGCAGCTCCAAATAAGTTAAGAGTCACTGTTTTGGAGAGTTCTACTCCATAAATGATTTTTTTTTTTTGAGTACACTTAACCAAGATGGAAAACACAGTAAAATCGAGTGGAAAGAACCTGAATGAGGAGCTGAGACACTCAACTTCTCTTTCTGGCTCTGCCACTAAGGAGCTGGGCATCAGTGGGTCACTCCCTCCTAATCGCGAGAAAGTGGGAATAATTATTATTTTTTACCTCACGGAGTCATAATCAAGATCAAAGAAAATAACAGATGTTCATGTACTGTCTACAGTATGCAGAGCAACACAATGTATTATTAGATCTAATGTGGCATGAGATTTGCTAACCTAATACCAGAATAGTAAGTACAAAAATGATCTTAGTAAAAATATTTTTACAATTCAATCATGGATATTATCCCTTTTCTTGCCATAATAAACAAAGACCTTCCACTTTAAGGGTTATTTTTATCAGTCATCCCACTTTTGGAGTTTCCCTTTGTTCTAACCTCCCTTGACAATGTCTATTTTGTGTCTTTCCTACTGCCTCCCTCCTCTGTAGGCCAGCGTAACAAATTTGTGCGAAGGCAGAAGAGTATTCGCTGGCTTTTTCTATGCATGGCAACGGGTATGACATTTGATCTCACCCAGGGATTAAGTCATTCATGAGCAGAGCCCAAAGGGAGGAACAGCTCCAAAAAAACAACCATCCTTGCTGGTACTACAACATCCAAAAACTCAGTCGCTTCTGCTACAGTTATAATTTGTAGTTTGTCTGGCACTGAGAAATCTCACTGCAGTCTCTGTGGTTTAAATAAAATGCATCTACAGCAGCTTGGAGCCATGTTTTAAAATGTTCCATGTTATTTTAGTTCAAGGACAAGCTTTTAAAATTAAAAGAAAACTGTGGCTTTAATTACTGATTAAAAGCGAAAGTTTGTGTGTGTGTGTGTGTGTGTGTGTGTGTGTGTGTGTGTGTGTTTAAGGAACGCTATTAAGTCCCACTTTTGGGGAAAGCATTTGAAATTTTAAAAAAATTTAATTCTTCTCCTGAAGTAACAATCTTCATTAATATAGGAAGATCAAACTGAGAGCATACACTCATACATAAAGACAACATTTTTGTGGTTTTAAAACTATTATAGTCACAGTTCACCCACTCAGTATTATATTTTCCAGTGAGTTCAGTTACATTTTATGACCAGGATGCAATATTTTAATAGGCATTACTGTCAACACAACGACGGACTTTAAAAAAGGCAGTTGATATTGTTGTTTAAGAAAAACCCAATATCTTAGAATCTAAACTTATGAAACACAGAAGTTCAGTTACATTGTTCATACAACAAAATAGTTCACTGCAAGATTAAAATACCAAGCGTCTGCACTGTCCTTAATATGTGATTCAATTTAAATGTAAAGTTTCTGGAATGTATCTGTTCTGAAATCCAAGGCACCATTTTATTTTCTGTGGATTTACATAGAGTGGCCCAAAATAGAAGTCTTAAGTCAAATACACCACCGGGGCAATAAATGAAGGCCTAGACCCTCGGCTCCAAACAAGTGCCACCTCCTCTTCCGTCCTCAGCATTCCGGGGCCACTCGGGAAGCTACAGGAAGGAATCTGTGATCCTACTTGTTTTCTCCACTCATCTGCTTCCCCCTATGAGTGGAGAAGAAGGGCCCCACCACCCTTGTTCTGTGCGATTGCTTAATCTACCTTTACCACATTTTTGGACTCCATAACTCTCAGAAGGATTGCTTTAGGCAGATACTCATCTCCCTCTGGCCACTGTGATGTCCCTGGATTCCTCTCCTCTCTACAGATATGCTCCATGCTCCCTCCTGGAAGTCTGAGACCGGAATGCCATTGCCTGTCCTACAGAAAAGGTTCCGTGCTAATGGCATCATCGCCAGCCTCAAATGCCCACACTGGGACTCAGAAAGACAGGATCTGCAGTAAGATGAAGGAGGCGAGGAAGTACATTCTGGACAGAAGGCTGTAATCCAAGATGAAGGAGCCACAGGGCTGATCCTAATCTGGAATGAGGAAAGGATTACGACGGCCCAGAGGAGTCCAGGAGGCTCCCTTCAACCCTCTCGCACATTCCATCACAGAGAGATTGACAAGTTCTGCTTTCAAAATACCCTGTCAGTAATGGGGACAATCATGGTACTGACTTTATGCGGTTATTATGAGGCTTGAGTAAAAAAACGCAAGTCAAGTGCTTGGCACAGTACCTGGTACTTGATAAGTGCTCAAATGGCGACTAGCTATTATTGTCATTATTACGCTCTCGCGTCAAGTATTTTGACCATGCATCTTTTTATCACCTCACAGGTATCAGCTGTCCCGAGACAAAGGCCTGCAGTTTTTGACTGAGACATGGCTAACCATTATAATGCTCTGGAAGACTGAAGGACAGACAGAGTACCAATTGGGATGGCTGGGGACTGAGCACAGAGTAAGGTAAGTATACCGTATTTCCCTGAAAATAAGACCGAGTCTTATATTAATTTTTGCCCCAAAAGACGCATTAGGGAGTATTTTCAGGGGATGTCTTATTTTCTCATGTACAACAGTCTACATTGTCATAACATACTAAATGCATCGGTCTGGCTGACGATCTTAACTGGGGCTTATTTTCGGGATCAAAAAATATATATACAAAAAAAATGTGTACTAATTACATAATCACTTGTACCCAGTTTGCACCTCACTTTCCTAAGAAAATTACTGCTTTTAAGTAATTATCACAAAGCATTACAAACCACTTTCACTTTGTCCCCCGTGTTAGTGATTTGAAAACATGTGCTGCTCTTTCCTTTCTCTTAGTTGCCCAGCAAATTAAATGCATCCATCTGGCTGATGACCTTAACTGGGGCTTATTTTCGGCGTAGGTCTTATTTTCAGGGAAACCTGGTAGGTGCCTTTGAAGGGAGATAAAAAGAAGCCAGCAGGCAGAAGACTTAGAAAAGGAGATGGAAGGATGATCTCTCAAAGGTAAACTACCATCGATGTGAATTTCCCCATGTTTGATAAAAGTAAAAGATAGTGGCCACGAACAAGGTTTTAGAGTCAAATGAGTCTGAGTTTGAATGGTTCTGCAACATCACAGCTTATGTGGGTGAATTCTGCTACTGCAGTTTGTTCTCTCATTCTCAAAACAAGGATAGTAATACATACATCACAGAGTTCTTATGGGGAGTCAATAAAATAATACACGCAGGTAAAGCACAACGCCAGGCACATACTGAGTGCTCAGTGAAAGGCAGCTGTTGTTACTATGTGTGGTAAACCTCCATCAAACCACTGGGAACCTTCTAGCCATCTACCTTAGAAATACATTGCCTGGTGCTGGCCTGCATGTTAAGATTCCTGCCTCACAATGTGATAAAATGTATGTAGCTTAAGGAAAGTAAGATTAACCAAATGTACAAAGAGAACATGTATATATGGAGTTGGGTTTTTTTGTTAATTATGTAAATAATTATGTAAATATCAACTTATCAAAATATTTGGATAAGGTTTGATGACTCAGTTTATGGATTACCCATATCAAAAGCATTTAAAGCAGTATAGTTTTTATACTTTATAAGTAAAATATCACACAAATGATGATACTTATTCTTTAAACATTTGAGGTTGAACAGGCCAAAGTTCATCTAAAAATTCCCCTGCTAAGTGACGTCTGCTGGGATAGGGAGAATTTTGGCCCCATGGCATTTACCCCTAGTGTCACATCTGTGAATATTACGTTACATGTTAAAAGTGACTTTGCAGATGTAATTAAGATTACCAATCAGTGGTCTTTAACCTAGGGAGATTATCCTGGATTATCTGGGTAGGCCCAATGTAATCACATGAATCCTTAAATGCTAAGCTTTCTCCTGGCTGGGGGCTCAGGGAGAAGGCAGAGAGATTCAAGTGTGCGAAGGACTCAATGTGATGGTGCGAGTTTAAAATGCAGGGGACCAGAGAAAAGGAATGGGGCACCTCCAGAAGCTGAGAGGCAAGAAAATGGGGACCTCGGTCCTGCAACCACAAGGAAATGAATTATGCCACCAGCCTAAGTAAAATTGTGAGTGGGTTCTTTCCCAGGGCCACCCTGTAAGAACCCAGTGTGACTGACACCTTGATGTCAGCCTAGTGAGACTCTGAGCAGAGAATCCAGTCATGCTGTGCCAGCCTTCTGACCTGAGATAATAAATGGTGTTGTTTAAAGTTGCTAAATTTGTGGTAATTTGTTATGTACCCATAGAAAACCAACACACAGGCATAAAAACTATCCTTTGATTTATAACCACAGTCATCAGTTTTGAATCTGTCACGGTTAATTAATTAGAAAACAACACACTCCATTCCTGACTGTGGCATACAAACTGTCCATTCCTGGCAACATATGTGCCATGATTTCAAGCTCGCCTTCTGGCACTTCTCTCGTTCTTCTAAGTTTCAGGGGCTTCACTTAATATTTTCTTAAAATAAGTGCTTGGATATGCTGCTGCTTATTAGCATCTCCAACGAGGGTGTACAAGATCGTCAGAAAAGAAAACCTTTCAAATTCGTATATTCCAGAAACAGCCTTGTGAAGAAATATGCAGCAATGATTGGCTAAGAATTAGGTCTGGATATCTGCTGTTCAGCTGTCTGCTCAACGGCGAGATCAACTTGTGATAATATGAAAAGCTCTTGACCTCATCAGGATGATTTTAATTCAAAGGTGTAGCGAAGCATTCGCTATATAATCAAGGGAAAGACCCACCCAGGATAACAGGTACTGCCTAATACGATGACAATGAAGTCACTGTAAGCCAAGGGCTCTGGAAATGTTAGATGCAATAAAAGGGGTGCAATATCTAGGAAAGATATTGGGAATAGTGGCCCATTTTAAATTCATTACTGTAGAAACAGCACAATTTCCACATGTTGACAGCTGGACAATCAAGCCTATCCCTGAGGGAAGAAAGAAAAGTCATAGAAAAGTACTCTGTGGTCAGTCCACCACTTCCAGAGACACAGAAATGCAGCAAAATATTCAGTTAGCTCAGCTGCAGTCAAACAAACCAAAGAAGAATCTGGACAGCAGAGCCCTGAACAAAGACAATGCACTTTATTGTTTAAAAATGAAAATAGAGAGAAAAAGAGAAGAGGGAGAGAGGCAGGGAAGAAGGCAGGAAAGGAGGGAGGGGAGAGAGGGAGGAAGGAAGGAAAAAAAGAGGGAGAGAGAGAGAGAGAGAAAGAAGAGAAAAAAAGAGATTAGTTAATTAGGAGATAGCCAAGATATTTTGATATTTTTGAAATAAATTGAATATGCAATTTTAATGTGTATTAACGTTTTGAACCATGATAACCCTTTCACTCCCACGATATATTTTATTTTGATGTATAACTTCAATTAAGTATATTTGTAGCAGTAGCTAAAAATTATTAAAGTAATCTAAGTATGGAAGGGTAATAAAAAATGAAGCATATGATTATTTAATGCTCCATTAATTGATAATTTTGCTTGAAGGAAAGATTGGCAAAAAGAAATGGAATTCTTAACTCCTTGTTTTTACTTAAAAATTCCCAACACTATTCACTCAAACTAAGAATTTAAGTTTTCCACTGGAAGGAAGAAGAAGAAAGGTTACTTCTAGCATGCCCTGCCACATGCTTAACTACAGAGTAAAACAGTACTAATTTGGATTCCAAGCACATTTCTAAAGTGTAGTATTTATTAGGTACACAACTGTCAACTGCCACTAATTACTATATTATATTATATTATATTATATTATATTATATTATATTATACTATACTATACTATATTATATTATATTATATTATATTAATTAAAGGCATTTTTATTTAAATTATATTTAGCTTTTCATATCAAGCACTGTAGTTCATAACGTGTCATGTTTATGTAGAGGAAACCTATTAGGAATTTTCCAGGCGCTCCCATGTTCCAGTCTGTACACAATTACTCTAAATGTATTATTCTGCTATTCAGAATCCTTTTATAATTCTGAATGTGTGCAAATTCCCACCAATAACTATTGGAAAAAAAGGGAAAATTTTTATAATAAAATCATTTACTAAAAGTCTATATTACAGAGTTCCTTTAAGATGATGCACTGAATAAGCTTTATTTATTTCTCTCTCAAAATCCCATTAAAATTACAGAATGAAAATTTAAAAGCAAATAAATAGCTAGCAATGCTTGAAAGCAATAAAGGGTACCATTGCCAAATCAGAAAAGTTGAGAAATTCATGAAAGATGAAATGCATATGGCACCAAGTCGGTGGGGAAATCAAAATAGAATGATAACTCAAAATAGGTGGACAGCAAGACCATGGCACAGTGTGAGCTGCTTCTCCCAACAGGGCACATAAGATAGTCCAACTCAGTAGTTCACAGATGACGAGTGGGCCATGAAGGGAATCATAAAGGTTACAGTTAAAGGACAAACATCAGGAGAGCTAGGTCACGCCTTTGGTTCTGAGTTTATAGAATGCCTCTGGGTCAGCTGACCCCACGTCACAGCTGTTACAAATATTCTTTGAGCAAGTTAGGGACCTGTCTAAGGAGGGATCCTAGCAAAGGCAGTGAGGCCATTAAGTGGTGCAGAGTAGATTCAGGTAACTTCTGATCTATACAGATGTCATGGCTGCTATGAAAAAATGGAGCAATAAGAAAACAAAGATGGTTTTGGAAAATAAAAACAAGATACCAAAACTACAATGGAAGGCGCAAAGTTGAGGACTAAATTAGTAATCTGGAAAGATAAAGTTAAGGGAAGTATTTATAATATAGAGAAGAAAAATGGAAAATGTGAGAGGAAAAGTAGAGAACCAAGAAATCCCAGGCCAAGATTATTTCACAGGTGAATTCTTTCAAACCTTCATGATATCAGGAAGAGCTAATCCATACTTCATTTAAACTTGTCTGGAGTAGAAAAAAATGAAATAGTTTCCAATTCATTCTTCAGGACTAATGTCAAAATTGTGGAAGGAGAACATTTGGAAAAAAGTAAATAATAGAAAAATCTCACTTGAGAACTTTGATAAAAAATTACTAAAATAAAATGTTAATAAATTGAATCCAGAAATATATTAAATGAATAATATATCATGATAGAATAGAATTTCCCCCCCAAAATTCAAGGACAGTTAAACACTAGGAAATTTACTCTATATAAATAGATTAAAAGAGGACAACTAGATGATGGTCTTAAAAACTGTAGAAAAAGCACTTGATAAGTGCAATGGACTTTTTAGTTATGTGGGTGTTTGTGGGTAGGGGGAATCTCTTGTTAAACAATCGAGGAACGGAAGGCGAATCCCTTAACTTGATAAAGTGATTATACCAGAAACCTTCTACAAACATTATACTTAATAGTGAAATATAAGAAAAATTCCCTTTAATGCCTGCCATCATTTCTATTACTCAACATTGTTTTGGAAAACTTGCATTGTAAGAACTGGAGGGAGAGAAGAAGTGAAAGAGAGGGGAGGAGAATAAATACATAAAACTGTTACTATTTGGAGGTTATACGCTTGCATATACTTTGACAATCCAACTAGACATAAGAAAAATAAACAAAACCTAACAGATTTCCTATATATCAGTGATAACTATTATAAAATATAACAGACAAGAAGCCATCCACAATAGAAACAATAAGGATAACAAAATAAAATATCTAGTAATTAACTTAATGAGAAATATGTAAACCCAATGTAAAGAAAACTATAAAACTTCATTGTGTCATGAAAGACGATCAGAATAAATGGATAAATATACTATGTTCCTGAGTGGCAAGACTTGATATAATAAGGACAAAAAGTATTCCCCAAATTAATATATACATTCAATGCAATCCCAAATTAATTTCCACGGGAATTTTTAAAATAGAACTTGTCAAACTTACTCCAAAGTTCAACTGGAAAATTAAATTCAAGAGCCTAGATGAGAATATTTTTTAAAAACTGAAAGTAGACATACCCTGCCATATGCCAAAATGTACCATAAAGCTACAGTCATGAAAACAGTGTGCTATTGATATAGGAATATTTTTTAAGTTTGATAGAATACATTAGTGTCTAGAAGTAGACACACATATGAAGGAAGTTAGTATGTAATAAAGGCAGCATTTCAAGTCAGTAAGGAAAGGTGGAAGTACTCAGTAAATTGTGTTGGGATAACTGGCTATCAATTTGGAGGAAAAATAGAAGTCAGATCATTACCTCACACAATTTACAAAAAAATTTTTAGGTAGATTATGAGTATATAAATGTACAACTGAAATAATAAAAGTTTAAAAAAATGTAGACGCAAGCTTTTAACATCTTGGGAAAGGTCTCCCTAAAAATGACACAAGACATAAAGAATCTATTGAAGATTGAACCAGGTGCCCTCTCCCTTCTAGGCCTCCTAACCCAGGAACTTCATCTGCCACCAAGGGAGCTTAACTGTTGCCATGCTCCCCAATGCTCCTTTGAAATGCTCTTTGTCTTGCTGCCCAGAGCCCAAGTTCTGTTTCTAACAGCGATAATAAGGTATGCATTTAACTATGACTTTCTGTAAACTGTGGGCTTCCTTCTCTCTCTACGCAATTCACAGAATCTCAGATTATTCAGAGGTAATAAGGTCTTTATGGTTTACCTTGTCACAAACCCTCATTCTACAGCTAAAGGAACCGAGCCATTGGTTAATAAAGGGACTTGCCTTAGAACACATACCCAATTGCTAGGAATTCTGGCTGAATCTAGAGCTCCTGATTTCTAAGAGCTTCCTGCTATTTCCACATTATAACTTCCTGTGGCCTAATCTACATATGGGCAATTTCAGGTGAGACGAGGAGGCTGACTGGAGAGAAAATTTGGGCCCAGCAAGGCCATTTTCCAAACCACAGATGAAGCAGCAAAAATTTAATTAAATGTAATTAAATTACAGTCAAAACATAGATTATATTTGTATTCCTTCAACTAAGCCTCTACCCAGACCTTTATACTATCTTTTTAATTAAAGCATGTTAGAGACAGGCTGAGGTCAAACAGAACATAGATTATTTGCCTTTATGTTTCTTCTCTGAGCTTCCTAATAACATTTCACTGAGTGTGTGTGTTAGGGGGTGGGGATTAATATGTCATGAAATCATAAAGTTGAGCTTTTTTATATTTTCCTAATGAAAGGAAAGTTATTGTAACTATAAACTAAATTTTATTGCTTCAATCATAGTAACCATGAAATAGCCCTCAAACACCTTTCAAGATAGTTGAGAATTACTATTCCAGATGATTTATGTTTATACTTTTTAAAGTCCATTTTAAGGAAAAAAAAATAAAAATAATTTTTTGAAAGAAAAAAGTACACAGGTTAGATAAACTGGAGACCCCGTGGGTTATGAGTAAATCTGAAGTGGTGCCATATTTCTGCAAAGGTCTAAAGTAAAGGAACCCAGGAGACACAATAAAAGTTAAAACAAGACCAGTGCACTACTGACAGGTTGTGAAAAAATTCTTTGATCCAGCTGCAAAGATTTAGCAGCTCAGAAGAGAATTAAAGGAGAAACAATACAGCGATAAGAAATGCAACCAAGACAACAATAAAAGGAAATGCGAAACACTAATAGCGCTCAACCTCAGCTGCAAACAAGTGAAGGATGTGTGGATTCTCAAGCAGCCCCATTACCGAAACCATCTAGCTTTGTGCTGGGCAAAGACATCACAGCAAAGGCACTTGGCACGGAGCAACTCCTGGCCACGGATTTTGCGTTTAGAAATGTAAGACCCAGTAACATTTAAGGAATTCTCACTCTTGCCAGATAGCCATCCTCTTGCCCTGAAGCCATGTGACAAATGATCCTGAATACCACTTGGCCTTTTCTGCATCTGTTGTCTAAATTAGTGTAGAAACTGGAAGGAGAGACTGAATTTTGGCCCTTAGCAAAAGGGTACATTTTAGTGTCGTAATGACAGTCTTGGCAGAACAGGGCATTCTTACTTGAAATGTCTCTGCCATACTGAGAGCTTTGTCCACCGTAACCTGAATCTGGCTCCATTGAAGGGACTATCAGTTCTAAATTTTAAATGTACAGGCAGTGATGTAAAAACTTAAAGAGCAAACTGTTTCTTGGAAATCACACTTGATGAACAGTTGTCTCTGACCACCTTTCAGTGCTTTTAAAAGGCTTTATTTCCATTTGCTTTTTTTTTTCATTTTCATTTTAAATTGCCAAAATATTCCTCTCAAAATTACTACTTAAAAAAATTTATTGTCTTTATTTAAAGCCTGATCAAAGGAAAAATTTCTTTTGTGTACTATATACTGGGGGTGCCCCAAAGAATGTATACAAATGGACACTTTGGTCAACGTTGCTCAAGCAGTAGTTCGCCATCATCATAAGTGTTTAGACGCTGATGGTAACCACTCTAAGCACCTCTTGTAATTGCAGAAGTCAAACGGGACTTGTGTTCATCTTTTGTTATTGGTATATATTTAGTATTACAATTTTAATAGTTTTGTCCTTTCTTAAAATGTGTATACATTTTTTGGCACCCTCTGTGCAATATATATTATACTATAATGGTATCAAAAAGGGAACACATTCTTTCTGTCAAAGAAAGAATATAATATATTATACGTGCAATATATATTATATTATAATGGTATCAAAAAGGGAACACATTCTTTCTGTCAAAGATATCCACCTTAGTCACTGTATCAAAGATGCTCCAAAGCACTGCAGCCAGTGGGCAAGAGGCAGTTTTTAATCCTCTCTGCAGTCCAGTGATTGCAGAAGACACAACATGCAGTTGAGAGCATCCTGGCCATAGTGCCATCACTCAGGTGCTCCCGAAATCTGTGAAACAGTAAAGTCTAAACCTCAATTTAGTTTTTTCTTGGTACATTTACTGAAGTGCCTCACCTGAGGAAATGCTCAAGATAAATTCGACATGGAAACACATCAATGTATCTTGCACCAGAATGCCCTACTGGGCATGACAAATAGTTCAGGACTAGCTCTTCTGACTGGGAAAACTCAAAATTGTTCGAAGTGGATGAGTGATGCTGTTTAAAGCTGTGTCTTATCTATCTTCCCAACACCACTTTCTAATTGGGTTGTTATCATCACTCATCTTTTCTGTTCACTTTCAGGTTCACTCAATGTCTCCAGTGTGCACAAGGTAGAGGGAAGATACCACAAAGTAGTTATTTTCAAAAGCTACTTTGTTTACTCAATTATGTTCAATTTCTATTACTTATTACTATTATGCAACCACACACACACACACACACACACACACACACACACACCATGAGTATTAACTGTTTGGCATTTTCTGCAAACCATTCCTATATCCCTAGGACTGTAGGATACCAAGATGATCCCGAGGTACTGTAGGCCTATTACAACCTGTAATCTATCAATGTGTGTGAAGACCTTTCCACTGCAGCCATGAAAACAGAAACTTTTTAAAAATGTACACACACCTAGCCTAAATTCTCAAAAGCTCAACACTAATGACTTAAGTATGTTTTAAGTAAAAGTCAAGTAAGTACCTAAAGTTGCCCAAAGCAATTATACTTACTGTACCGGAGATCAGTATTACATCTACAAGCAAATCAAGCAACTCATATCCAAAACTCCCAAAATTTCGATGCCTAGTAAAGAGCCTAAAACAACTTCCTAATCTGCAAATTAAGGGACTAAAGTAGAGGATCCCTTAAAGTTTACTACTGGATTTATAAAACTCTTGACGATTTCCCTCTTTAGTACAATGAAAATGAGAGAAATTGGGTAACAAACCTGTCAAAGAATAAAAGGAGAAAAGAGTTGTTATGCAGCTGCTATTTAAACATGCCATTCTTCGCCTAAACTGAAAACCAAAAAACGTTCAAATTTTGTGAAAGAAATTGGGCAAAGTGAACTAAATTATTATTTTTTTGCTTCCTCAAACCTCACAATTATAAGTGACATAATTTCTAACAAAAAAACAAGAACACAAACTTCCCAAATTGAACAGTACCAAAATTCTGGACTAGAAGTAAACACATATTTATCCTGAGTAAAAAGTCTGTTACATCAACAAGACAAATTTTGACATAGAAAAATACCTTTTTAATTTTAGAAACAAAGTAGGGAGGCAGAAGGGAAAAACTAACTGTGATGAACCAAAAAAGAAAGAAAAGAAACCACTTCCATGTTCATTAAATAGACTGTCTTGTTATTTTCACAGACAGTCAAACCTTTTGACATCCTTTTCAGCACCAGACTGGAGAGGTGTCAACAGATGTTATTTAGCCTTGACAGTGTGTAAAGAGTTTACAAACCTAACTAAATTTAGAATTAGAGGGAGTTAGGCACTTATATTCTTCATACATAGGAGAAGGGGGGAAAAAGGCCCTTTTATGCCAGCTTTGAGTTTGGCTTGAATTTTTATGACTTATTTAGAAGCCCTAGGGAATGAAAAGTCTCTGAATGGAAATACTGACACAGTTTTAAATATAGTGACATGAACAGGCACTTCTATGAGATTGCACCAGGATGTGACTGACCACTGTCGCAAATTTGAAATGCACCGGGTATCAGAAAATCAGTTACAATTGATTGAATTGTAGAAAGTGATGCTGAAATATAGAAAATGCCCCTGCAGAATAAAAATTTCATGTTGATAAACTTGTTTTTTTACAGGAAAATATGTAAAATGTATGGGTTCTTTATTCTCACATGAGGAGGAGAGAAAATGAAACATTTCTGCATAAACTTTCTCCAATTCTATCATATGATTAAAAATAGTCATTCTTAAAAAGTCAAAGCTGCCGTGTAAACCGGAAAGTGAATGCAGCAGAAGAGTTTAAATTAATGGGTCTAAATCTATGCTTTGTTTCTTATGTCTCACCTACAAGGTAACGTGCTAAATAAAGATAGACAAAAAGTATCATTACTTAAGCGAAATCAAAGTCATTAAAGCTCCATTTGTTTTTGTCTGTCAGCTATACTCTTTATTCTTTGTTGGATTTTCTTTAAACTAGCTGTTTCCATTTCTCACCCTTGCATGTTCTTGAAAGTCACTCTTTTACTTGAAAATCTGTTTCGTTTCACTTAATACTAAGTTTTTATTTTGAATATCTTAAATGTCTCATAATTTTAAGCTTCATTTTGTTTAATTTTTTTCCTCTGGTTTTAACTTTTTTGTATTTGCCTTTTCTTTTTGACCCATTTAAAGTTATTTAGGACCATTTTCTTTCTTTTATCATGTCGACAGACACAGATCATCATATACATATGTACATTAAAATGTCTTTTATGACTTAAGAGGCAGACAGACTAAATCATTAAAACACTAACTCATTCATTTAAGAAACAGTTACCGAGCAAATCTGTGAAAAACTCTGTACTAAGTGCTAGGGGGACTATAAAAATGAATAAAACACATTGCAGTGCCTCAAAGAGCTTTTAATACACACAAGGCAGTGAGAATCAGCACAAAAGAGGAGAGAATATAGCTTCATTTCAGAAAATAGTTTGTTTACATTCACACAAACATGAAATCAGTATTATATCATTCTTAGGTACCACACAGCGGAAATACAACATAAAAGAACAAAAACGTCAGGATCAAACACAACCCTAAAAAATGTGTAGATTTTCTAAACTGAGCTGCCATACACTTTTGATTTGTTTGTAAATGTTGAATAGGGATGTAAGTTTCAGCATCTACATTTAGCTTTTTCAGGCTCTCACATAACAAATAACAAACAAAGAAAAGTGAATGAAAAGCTAACCCCTGAAGGAGCCAGCAAACTGCTCGTGCCAATATTTGTTCCCTTGTTTTGTTTTTGTTTGTCATTAATCTCTCAGTTTTTTTTAATATTAGATGTACCACTTATAAATTTCATATAAATTTTGCAAGTGACTCCATAAAAAATATGTAATTTTCAAAAATCAAGCTCATTTGAATTTCAGAAATAATCCATGTGAACTTGTTTTCCCATTGTCATCACTGATAAATATTTAAGAATCTCCAGTGTTTAGAACAATGCTTACATTTTTATAATTCTATAGTAACCCCATGCCTACCCAAAGGTCAGAATTTCTATAAGTCTCAGTTATAAGATGACTGCTTTGAAATAATTAGAAAAGATCACTTTTTAAAAAAGGCTCTCAGAAAGACATTCTTTATTCATAGGAGTGAGGGGTAGGTTTAGGATTGTGGTTAATCCTACAATTACTGATTTGAAGGGTGGGAGAGCATAAAAAAGCACCAGGAGGAGGAAGTTTAGAGAAGGGAGAGGATGTGGATGCACAGCCCACGTGCTGTGTTTAATATTGTATCCGTAAGTTTAGGAGAGCAGAAATCCTACATTTTAAAAACTGGTACTTAAATTTCTATCTGGAAATTTCACTTATGTGGAATACCTCATTCACAGATGGTGTTTGAAAAGTGAGGTATTTTTGTAGTAAAGATACAAGACAAGAAATTGGATAACCTTTCAAGTATCTCTTAAATGTCAGTAACTGGGCTGCTGATAGAGGGTTTTATGATTCTCTGCTGGAGTACATCAACAGTCCTTGGCATGCCAGGAAAAGAATGCCTGGAATAATCCAAAATGGCACAGCTTAATTCTTTCACAAAAACCAGGAAGTGACAAGCACAAAACGAGAAACAGAAAAAAGTGTCCAAACCAAAGTAGACTTACTGGTCAACAAAACCCCAAAGAAAAACCCAGCATATACAGTTGACCCTTGAATAATGCAGAGGTTTGGGATGCCAATGCCCGTGCAATACAAAAATCCATATACAACTTTCGTCTCTCCCAAAACTTAACTCTTAATAGCTTACTGTTAACTGGAAGCCTTACCACTAACATAAACAGTCAAGGAACACATATCTTGTATGTTAGATGTATTATATACTGTATTCTTACAATAAAGTAAGCTAGAGAAAAGAAAATGTTATGAAGAAAAACACAAGGAAGAGAAAATATATTTATAGGATTGATTGAAAAAAAAACCACATATCAGTGGAGCTGTGCAGTTCAAACCCGTGTTGTTCAAGGGTCTGCTGCACACAGAAACACACACTATCCTTAACAGCTGGCTCTTGTGGAAGTCCCCTCTTGACTGCCACGCAGCTTTCTTTAAGCTATCCCCAAATACAAAACCTAAAATTGATGAAACATAAATTAGGAGTGATTATTCTCTGTTCAAAAAGATCTACCAAGGCGTGTCTTTAAATCTTTCTTCCGCTTCATTCAACTATAGTTTTTTTGATGAGTCGCCTAGCACAAAGCCCAGAGTTCCACTGAGCCTAAAAGAGGGCCTGTGGACAGTGGCTCTAATAAACATTTTTGTATGTGGAATGAATGCATGAAGGAGTACCTCATATGTGAATGGAATGTATCCCAGAAAAGTATCTGTTAACTCAGTTGTTTAGAACTCTGAGTGTATTTCTCCAAAGAAACTATGCCATTAATTAAGATTAAATCCAAGACTAACTCAATGGTTTATTGAGCTCATGAGCATACCTGGGTTTTACTACCAGTGATACCAGCTTAAATATAAGAAAAGATGAACTAGTACCATTGGCAACAACATGGATGAATCTTGAGATTATTATGCTGAGTGAAATAAGTCAGACAAAAAAAGTCGAGAACCATAGGATTTCACTGATACGTGGTATATAAAACTGAAAACAACAAAAGAACAAGACAAACAAATGAAGAAACAAAACTTCATAGACACAGACAGTAGTTTAGTGGTTACCAGAGGGTAAGGGGGGAGGGGGATGGTAGATGAAGGTAAAGGGGATCAAATATATGGTGATGGAAAGAGAACTGATTCTGGGTGGAGAACACACAATGTGATATACAGATGATGTATTACAGAATTGTACACCTGAAATCTATGTAAATTTACTAAAAATTGTCACCCCAATAAACTTTAATTTAAAAAAAATTTAAAAAATTGAAAGCACATGAGTGTACAGAAAGAGAGGGAAAAAAGGCCATCTCTTCTTTTGTGGGTCATCATTAGCCAAGAAAAAAATGTTTGGAAATGGTGTTTAGCCTTTGTCATCCTCCCCAAATTTCTTTCTACTTCCTAGTTTCTCTTTCTTCAGTAACCGAAATACCTCATTCTCTCATTTTGCTCCAACTGTGGCAGCTGAGCCCAAATGGACTCAGTATCCCATTTACCAAATAGATGACTTCTTTTTTCTCTTCTTTTTTCATGGATATTCATGTCAGTCAAGTGGAGGGGAAGCTAATCTGACTAATTCACACTAACAGAGAAAAGAGTCCCATCTGCCTATATGTTTTGCAACACCAGATTTGTATGATTAAGAGGTATTTTAGACAATTTAACAAGATGAAGTTTAAACATTCAGTCTTGTGGGAGCAGGTTAAATTTATGAATTAAATTATATGACGGTAGAGCAGTGGGGATCAAAAGTTGATCATTTGTGAGCTGCAAAAAGAAAAGAACAGAATAGGGACCTGTCCTCAAGCTGAGCAATAGGAGAAGGGAAATCCACACATTTAATTTCAAGACTTGCCTGATCTCCCCCATTGGTACACTTCTTAGAAACCTCTCCTCTCTCCTTCACTAAAGAAGGAAATGTAATAGGCTTGAGCAAATCAAATTCTATCCAAGTTAGGAAAGGCTCCAGTGAGGACTTACTCTGTAAGGTGGCACAGATGGCAGATGGCTCCTTCAGGGATGCTCCCATCTGGAGACTATGAGCACTGATTCAACAGAGATGGAGGTGGATATGATGGCTAGAGTCCTTATCCTGATACCTTAGAGCAGGCCCCTCTAGGATCTAGAGGCCTGTAGGTCAGTTTGTGATGGGAATTCACTCCATCAAAAATCTGAAAATTGTCATCTGTTAACTAACATGATGAAAATCGATTGTAACTTTAATTTAGATGACTTAATTCAATGGACGACACTGACTAAATTTTCTTCTTTACTTAATTGTAGTTAGAAACAATGACCTTAATAATTATGATCAATGCTAATGTTATAATTGCTGCTGTCAGAAATGTTTTTAACCCATATTTAGTGAGAGCCTACTATGCCCCTGAAAAAAGAACACTTTTCCCCCCACACAATGCAGGAGACTGAGGATTACAGTGAAGTATTTAATATCTACATAAAATCAATGAAAACATGTTTGTATCTACTCTGATGGTATCTAGTAATAATCTTCAATTGGGATTACTATTTTATAATCTACCAGGTGTCTCCTTAACACAAACAAGTGAAAATGAAGTTCAGTGATACATTATCCTTCCACACACCAATTCTTTCATTTGGCTTTTTGATTCCATGTATTTAAAGAAATGCATCATGAGATAGCAACTCTTTTACAAAAATGGATGAAAAAACTGGATATATTTTTTTAGCATAGATAAACCAATAAATTGTATTTAAAGGTGGTCAGTTCTTGAAAAAGAATTTAAAAGAAATCTTTGTACCACGATAGAACTGGGACGAGGAATGGTGTTTAATAATAGTAGACTTAGAAGATATTTAGGTTAGGAAAGAAAGATATAACCAGAAGGAATTGAAGGAATCCAGAGTAAGTCTGTATGCCAGAGAAAACCATAGCAGTTGCTCAGAAAGTATTTATTGAAGTCCCCTGTTCTACTATTTATGCATGAGTGGTAACCCAGCTACAATTGCAGCAATGTTGACACTCAGTTCCCATAGAAGATAGCCATTTATTGTTTTGATCTTAAATTTAGCAGACCAGTCTTACACCACCAGTCTTTCTTAATTCTCCATCCACAAAACCAAAAAATGTATCCTGTTCTTTTAAAGTTTATAAACATGCATGGAAAACCAGAAGTTTACGTGTCTAGGCTGCTTTCTCGCTGCTTGCATAACTAAAAATTAGGGTTTTATTTAAAAATAGAACTTGGCAAATGAGGGGTCCATTGGAATGCATTAATAAAAATAAATGGCCAAGATATTTAACTTTGAAAAGCATCAACTATACAGGCATGTTATTCCAGCTTTGATTTTTCATTTTTTTTTATTTTGTCACCTCTGAAAAGAGCATGCATTTTCAGAAGACTCATTACACTGGGTAAATTTCAGAGACATGACCTTGCTTTTATTGAGCAACATACAAAAATTTATAAGAAATTTAGAAAAATAGACCTTCAATCATTCCACTTCATCAAAATTAATTTTCATTGTTCCAAAAATCTTTCTTGTTTCTGTCTGTATATATTTGTATTACCATAATTGTATTCAGGGTTACCACACTTTTAAATTATTTTTCACTTAACATTACATTATTAATATTGCTCATGTTATTTCATAGTCAGTATCAATATAAAATTTTTGAGTTTTATGCTCTTAATCTAGTTTGTGGTTACGATCACATTTATATTTTTAAAAACTAACATACTTCCCATATTTTTGTATGTTTTAGAAAAATGTATAAAGCATGGGAATTAATTATTCTTTCATAGTTTGAAAGAAATCCAATGAGTCTATCAAGTTGTGTTTTGGGAATTAGGTTTACTAAAAACCTTAATTTTTCCTGAATTAGCGGTGATTTAAAACTTTTATTATTATGAGTTTATAATTTAATTTGTGTGGATAATACCAACTCGTGTGGATAATACCAATTCATTTCATCTATGCATTTACATACAGGTTGAATCACCACTAATTCAACAATTGTGAATAGTGTTTCATCACAATTTTAACAATATTTTTTGTTTAGTACCTATATAGTGACGGCTATGTCTCCTTTCTCATTTCTAACTTTAATTTGTGTTAATTTTTGCTTATTTCTTTGACTGCTTTCAAAGCGTCAACTCTGTATTTATTTATCTATTTTTTCAGCTTTCCATTTTACCCTTTTTTGTTTTTTTATTCTTTTTTCAATGTTGATTTATTTTCCTTTCTATGTAAATTAACATTCATAAAGCTTTAAATTACCTCCAAGTTCTGCTCCGGCCACATTAGTTAAATGTTTGTATGTAGTTTTAAAATTTTTTGTTATTAGCTAAATAGTCTATTATTGCATCTTTTACTTCTTCATAGATCCAATTAATATTTACAAGACTATTTTTATATTTTGAACTCTTTGGAGTTGTTTTCATTATTGGAAATTGGAGATGCAAACAGAAAAATGAGGTTGATTTAAGTCTTTAAAAATATAGTGAGATTTTTTTTTTTTCTGATTCCTCAGAGATAATATATCTTAAACACATTTGTAGACACTTGAAAATCAGATTTCTGGCTAAACAGTATGCAGGGTATATTAAACAGACCAAATTTATACGTTCCTTTATAAGGCTCTGTTGGTTACATATCAAGCTCCTTCATATGCTGAGGACTAAATGTAGTGACACTTGTGTGCTATTTAGCATAAGGCCTGGCATACCATAACTAATCAATAATTGATGGCAGCATGTGTAATAATAACAGTAATAGTATTAGTATGTGTAATAACAGTAATAGTCTAATGCTAGTTATATTAGTATTTGTCATAACAGTAATAGTCTAGTAGTAGTTAACGTTCCTCCTACTTGTGCTCAGCTGCATTACTGATCTAGAGAAAAATAATGAGCTGCATGTCCTTGGTCTGCATTTTCTTATCTATGGCATAATGTGGCAGGACTAGATGCTTTCTGAAGTTATCTCCAGCTCTAACATTTCTAAATCTCATTTGTTGGCATTTTCAGGACCCGGACTCTATCTACATCAGAAGTAGTCCCTCATATCTTTTGTTTTGAAGCAACTTGCTCAAGCACTCGTTATGACCAAGGCTCTCTGGGAACTGAAGTCAAGATAGAAAAGTTGACTGAACTCGCTACTCCATCTGAAAGTTTTATACCAGTAGGAGTCAATTCATTATTTCTGGAATGAAAGTAAAATTTTGAATGCTATTTATCAGCCCTACTTGTGCTTTCCAGGAATAAAAGTAAAATTTCCAAAGAAATTTAAGCCAGTCCTATACTGTTCCATCACAAAAGTCTTGGCACCCATGCTAATTTGTGCTCCTTTTCCACCATTAATGGCAATCAAAGAATTTAAGAGAAAAGATGGGATACAAAGTATTTGCATGGCTGGCTATGGAATCCAGAACATTCCCCCATTAAAATTTATTCATAAAGGCCAATATATATATCCTCTAAGCATGCTTATCATTAAGATTAAAAATTATTATTAAGAATGAAAATTCTTATCATTACTAAGAATGAAAATTTCCCATGATCAACTAACAAGCATATCCGGTAATTAAAAAACAAAACAAAATCTTTAAAACTTAATTATGGGCGATATGTGAATAGTCTGATGCAAAAGCAATAAAAATTATGCCTTTAGACCTGTCAAAATAAACCTCTCTGCTACAGTTTTAATGGTTTTAAACAAGGTATCACAAAAAAAGCAGACTTACCTGTGCGATAGACAAAGTTGCCTTCGGTTTCTGATGACGAAGGAGACACTAATTCTTCCTCAAATTCATTAGAACTAAAAGAGCCAGAATGGTTTCTTTGCCTTGTCTTTCCCATCATGGCAGCATTTGTGGCCATGACATGTCTCAAAGAGTCGTTAAGGTAACGGTTCAACAAGCTGCTCTTGTATTTTGGGGGTGACACGTAGTCCTCATTGGCCCGTGACTCTGGCCTCACTCCAGCTTTTATGACTGAGCTTTCACTTTTAATCACAGGATGGTGAACTGGATTATTATAGCCCCCTTCATTCATGTGGTTTCTTGGAGGGTTTTCTCCATCTAAGTGAAAAAATATCGCTAGGTAATACTTGCATATACTTTTCCCTAGCCACCCAACTGTTATATTTAATCATTAAAAATGCATGCAAAGAAAGAATATTTAAAGTGTATAAAATTATCTCAGATATTCAAGGTTAATTTTTAGGCATAGCAAAGGTGGAATCTATGTAAGCTGTCCCTGTGGTATTTTAATTTTAATGAATTTCACAGAAAATGTTATTCTGACACACAATAAATCTATAAACAAGAGGAAACAGCCATAATTCTGTTGGTCATTTATAGTATTGTAAAAGCAAAGTTACCTCATGCAATAAAAAAGAACCGTTATGGCACCATCATGTTTTGTGGGATTGACCTTAAAAATAGTAATTGAGGTGAACTTCTTATTACAGAGGCAAAGTCAAGAAAGCAGAATAAAAATACGAACAAACCTTCGGAACACGAATCATCACTGCTTACACTAAGCCGTTCAGCATTTCCTTGAACATACTTGTTGTACAACTTTATTCTTAAAGCCCAGCTTAAATCTGGCTGTCGAACAGTATTCTTAAGCCGACGTCTTGCATTAGCAAACCAATTTGACACCTAAAAAAGTATTATTTTTCAATTAACAACATATAAAAAAATTCCCCATCACACAATTCCCATAAGGAACGTAAGCCTCTCTCAGTATCTCTGATCATTCAATACCCAGAATGTAACAGTGTTGGACATTCATTCCATTCGTTCACTCATTCATTCAACAAACATGCTGAGCATTTACTAGAGATTGAGCGCTTATTGTATTCTGGGAATAAAAAAAAAAAAAATGAAGAGGCCTTGCCATCAAATTTTCAGTCTAATAAGAGAGGTAGGAGAGTATACAAATAACTGTAATATAGGAAAGAATGTGAAGAATGGTTTAAGAGGCATTAAAACAAAATCATTCAGGAGTCCAAAGGAAGGAGGTGTTATTTTTATATGCGACTAAAGACTCCATGAGAAATTTAAGGTAGGCTTTGAAGGAATATATCATGTATAATGGCTAGGGAAGTGTGTTCCCAATAAAGAGGATACTGTAACAAACATAGGTCAAATTCCAGAGACGTGATGGGTAAGGAATTGGGGAGAGTCACCGAACCTGTACAACCATGAAAAGGGCAGTGTTATTTTGAGAAAGAAACGGGATCTGTTTAAGGGTAAAATGATGTGTTTGTTTTGGGGAATGTTTAATTTGAGGCACCAGAAAAGTATACAGGTGAGATGTGCAGCAAGAAAATAAAAATGGTACCTGACACTTAAGGGAGAGGAAGAGCAGATTTGGGTGGAATGCACAGAGGTGACAGCTGAAGTTGTGAGAGGACACAGAATGATAAGCTGGTCAAGGACCAATCCCTGGAAACCTCCATCGATTAAGGAGGTAGAACTACAAAAGGGAGCTGGCAAGACAATCAGAGCTAGAGCAATAAGACACGTCGAGGGAGGGAAAAAGCCAAATAACACCGAGCTTTAAGCTGAAACGCACATGCTTCCAAAGAAATGAACACTGCAAATCAAAGTTACTTCCATTGGTTTTTATAAGGTGCTGTTGGATTTCTAGAGGCTAAAGTGGTACTTGAAGTTTCTCTTAAAATATCAGGCTATCATCACAATATACCGTATATACTGAAAACTTGAAGGGCTGATATTTACCTTTAAAAGGATGAATTGTGGAAAGAGAATTACATCTGTCTACCAATTTGTTCCAGAACATGACCCCACATTACCATAATGGTTTGTGTGGCAATGCTTGTACTGGAAGTTCGTTTTTTCCTTTTTTTAGATTTATACTATAAATACACAATTTTGCATATGCTCAAGCCCCAATTGTTGAATGGACCTGTGGTGATTACTACCTTTTAAAAAAACAAAGCTACAATATTTTTCTCTTTGTCCCCATGGATAAAAATGGTAGTTTTTTCCAGTTTACATATATATACAAAATATGTAATGTTATATATATCCACATATATATTTATATATATTCAATATTACCTATTACTTCCTCTGTATCCTAGCAATGATAATTGTCTGCTTAAACTTATGTGCAATTTCACCCTGGCATTTCAGAAGACTTAAGTCTTCATCAACCCTTCTTCCCATCAAGCTGTGCTATTATTATGATGATTCAGTACCATTTAAAGTTCTCAGTCTTTTCCAATCTCTACAGACAGACAACTTCTGGGACTATTCCTTCAACAAATATATATCTTTTATATATAAAGCTCCTGTGCTTTAGCCATGATGGTTCGTGGTAGGAACGGATAGACTTTGTCCCCTGGACACACAGTAGGACCAGCAGTGAAGAACTATACATAATTAACTGTGATACATGGGTGGGTTATCACTGTGGAAGCACAAAATACCTGGTCGACTTCTTCACATTTCTCAAACCTCCTCCTATTCTCCAAGTCATGGCCAAAGTGTTGGTCCAAGTCCTTGTTACTGTTACTACTAACTAGGAATTCAGGACATTCTTTTTTTCAAACTTCCATTCCACTTGAATGGATCTTAACCACCATCAAATTCAAGTTGATGCACCATTATGATTCAATCACTTAACTTCTTCAAATCCTCATTAATGTCCTGTTATCCTATAACTGTGGTACGGTAGAAAGAGACCTGGGTTACTGTTCTGAATTTGCCAAAAACATGCTGTGTGAATTGAGGTAAGTCACTCACTTTTCTGAACTTCAAACCCTTCATCTACAAAATGCATTAGATGGTCCCTAATATACTTGTCACTCTAAAAATTAAGATCTGTGAATATAGCCCCCATTCTCCTCCAGCAGTTAATTCTCTTTATAGTTGATACTAATCTACCTTCTGCTCTCGACCACTCTCTCTAGCAATCAGATGTGTGTTTATGTCCTTCTCTGCCCCTTTCACACATAGAGGACACATCACAACTTCCTCTGTCTATGCCACATAGTTATTAGACTCTAAATCCAAAACCTTTTGTTACTTTCTTTACTAAACATCACATAATTCTGTTAAACCTTAAATCTTAGCTAACCTTAATTCTTAACTAAACTTAAATCTCAACACAACTATTATACCACACAGTACAGTGTAAAATCCAATTCTTACAAAACTCTTCATATTTTTTAAGAAAATGCAATACAATGGCCTTCTAATTTCAGAAAACATTAACATATTATAATTCTAATATAGAAAAATGGGGACCTTTAAATGTCATGCTGGAATGACATTTAAACTAGCTTCTCATATGTAGGGGTCATATCCTTTTTTATGTTTTATATATCCATAGTATATTAATTATATATTAAGAGACTTTCCAGAAAGGTTTGCTATGCCTAATATAGGCTGTTTCTAAATTGATTTCATAAGTTTGACGGGTACCCAATCTGCAAATATACTCTGCCAGTATTTCATTACTAGAAATTTACAGTACAGCCAAAGGACTGCTTATAGTCTGAGGTGTTTAATATGCACTTGCATTAAGTTGTGCGAACAACAGACAAATAGTTGGTTAACAAATTTGCATAAATATTATTTTACAATTTTTTTTTCCCCTGAGGAATGAATGCGAACTCCATTTGTTTCACTGAAGGTGAAAATATCAGTTCAGGGTTTCTACCTTTAACCGACTATAGGTTCCTTTAGTTATTATTCAAATTATTTTAAAATTCTATTTTACATAAAGCAGGACTCCTTACCAAGAGTTGGTTCTGGAACAGCATTTTAATGTCAAACTCAAGAGTTTTAAAAACACTGTATTTTATAATGAATGCTTGGAGAACCAAATATCTAGAAACTGGAAAAGAAAATGAAGTAATTTTCATGCTACTTTAACAGACGTGTTTACATTCATCATATTGACTGAGCAATCATTACAGTAAACCCAAAGGGATATGCTGGCATCTGTCCATCTGTGAACATACAGAATTAACACACTTATTCTGAGTTACTCAACTGAAATATTGAGCACTTCATTTGCAGACCATGTCGTATAACACTTGGAGTAATGTAGAAGGACCTTTCTAAGATTTTGTTGAATATTTAACAGTTGCCATAATCCTTGCAGTTAATAACTGGATATATATCTCAGAAGAAACTCTCATACCAAGCAAAAACAGAGCTATGTCAACAAAGGAGGCAAAGTCTTGCAACAGAGCAGTTTTAATCAAATCGTGTATGGACATATCCTAGAAATTTGAAAATTCTGCTACTGTGTTTCCCCGAAAATAAGACCTAGCTGGACCATCAGCTCTAATGTGTCTTTTGGAGCAAACATTAATATAAGACCCAGTCTTATTTTAATATATTATAAGTCCTGGCCTTATATAATATAATAAGATATAACATAATGTAAGACCGGGTCTTATATTAATGTTTGCTCCAAAAGATGCATTAGAGCTCATGGTCCTGCTAGGTCTTATTTTCAGGGAAAAACGGTATAAGAGGAGGAAGCATTAACACCCAATCATTAAATTGCACTCTGTATTGTAATCATGAAAGAAATCATCCCAAGGAGACATATCACTTATATAACCCAGAAAAAATATAAATATGTGTAAAAATATATACACACATAAACAATAGAAAATATTAAAACCAGATACAGCCTCCATCTGCCCTTTTAAAAACTCTCCAAAGGCAATTATTCCTTGGTGAGATCCATTTCTTACAATAATACAAAACCTCAACCGTATACCACTTTATATTATTCCACAATAAAACTGTTTATATTTTGAGAGCACAGAGTATATTTTTATAATGTTTGAATAATGGCCAGCAGGAATAAAGCGCAGTGGAAAATTTTGGTTGGTTAAGAGTCAAAACGTGCGCGCGTGCGCGCACACACACACACACAAATCATCTCCCTGTTAAATTTATAAAAATACTTGTATCTCATTAGGAAGATACCAGATTAATAATGCAAATGAGAATCAAACACAGTTATAGCACATTAAGACAAGCTGACAAGTCTCGTATGTAGAAAAAAATTAAGTTGCGCACATAATTCTTTCTGCTTCATTTTTTCAGGGATAAATAAAGTAGGTGCTCATTCATGTCCTTACAGTTTCTATTTATCAGAAAAAGTACCTTTTGTGGTCCTAAAGATATTTCCTCCACTAAAGTTTTGGCTTTTTGTTTAGGTTTAATGAAGACTGATGACCAGATTGTATATTCTCCTTATCAATTTAAGAACAACAAAATAAGACAAAAATGCTTCTCATGAAAAGTTTGACAGCTTGACACACAATGAAAAGGAAAATGTTAAATGCAAAAAAATTATCAAAGTATAAGATAGTCTTGTAATTAAGGAATAAAAGTTATGTTAACAGCTTATTAATATACATCATGAGAAACATAAGAGGTGTTGCAATAAACAATAAATACGAGTTTGGAACCTGAAATAAGGGGACACTCCATATTTGTTTATAGACATAAAAATATGACATATTTCCAGATATATTGAAAATAATAAAATCAGTTATACTCTTACTTGTTTTGTAGAACCATCACATAGCATTAAAGATAATGAGCTGCCTTCTGTGTATTCCTTACAATGGAACGGATTTTAAAACATTCTCTAGTTTTAGGAAAGGTATTTTGGAAAGCCAGTAGCAATAGAAGTGGTATTTCCCTGATAGAACCTATCTACTCTATAAACATGTACGGATAGTTCACTATATGGAAAATACTGTGCTGGTGTGGTATGGGGGTATGAAGATGAATAAAACATAATCACTCTTCTCAAGAAGCCTGAATCCACAGGAGAAATTTATTCAGTGGGAGAACCTGACTCATTAAATAAAGGTCTAATTTGCAAGGAGTAAAAGCTTTATTCAGACCAGAGTTTTGTATTTTCCCCCCAGAAGTGTAAAGTATTTATATAATGTATTTGGTTTCCCATAGTCAGAATTTGCTTTGATGTTTTATATCTGACTTTTACAAATTTCCCATATATAAACATATAGGTAGGTAGATAGATATGTGTGTGCATATATTTATATTTCTTACATAGATATCCCTTATGCCTAATTGAAAATAACTGAACCCAAATAAGATTATATATAAGGTAACTTGGCTGTACTACACATTTTGATTTTTTCCATTTATCACTTTAAAGTTCCAGAAACCAACATCATTTACTATAAAATTGGGAAATCATTAAACAGGTATCACTTATTATTATAAATAATTACTTTTGCCCTATTTTAAAATGACATAATTTTGTGCATTTTTATTTTATGAGCATAAGAAAAAGAAAATTTAATAAGAAAAGTTTTCAGTTCATGAATGAAAACTTCATGTAAATTAGAAAAATGTAATAGCCTTACCAAAATCTTAAGGCAAAAAGAAGTATTTGCGTTTGCACTATCATTATAGATAGAAAATAATTCAATTCTGTATTAAAATTAAAACTACTTGTATCGCATCTCAACAAAACTATCGCACATGAAAATTTAAATGTCTGCTAATAACAAATATTATTTTTCATAATTAAAAAAGTGTTCTAAATATATCATAAGTATTTTTTGCTTTTATATGAAAGGTGGCAAGTATTAAACATAGAACTACGTAATCAACTAAAATAATCTAATGTTTTATTGTTAATATTGTGAAATATTCAAATAGCTCTATAAATTAGTGTATTCTCAAAATAAATAGCATACCTGTTTAAAAAGAAATTTGAACATATGCATGTATTTTCCATAAGTCAAGTTTTTCTGACTGGAATAATTTATTTAGAAAGTACTTATGTAAATCACTGAAAGTTACATAGTTTTATGTTAAGCAGATATTAAGCCAAGAACACTAAATTAATTTTCCCCTCCAGTGCTGCAGCAAATCACTATTAATACTATTGCTTGTTAATATAAAGCAAAACAGATGTTTTTCTCTACAATTGCATTCTGAAAATAAGCAGAGAAATGCATATTATACTTTTAATATGCCTGAACACTAGTCAACTTTCATGCTCTGTCATACTTTTCTTTAATTCTTAAATGATCTTCTTAAACACTCTGGAAAGCAATTTATATATTATCTAATAGTTAACTATTGTTTTTTATTTTGGAGTTCTCCCTTACTATAAAGTTAATGGAATGACCAAAATTTCATAAATGCAGTGATGTAGTGCTACTATAATATGTGAAACTTCTCAGCGCATTTTGCTCCTCCTCTTCTTTCCGAATACATGTGTTCTGTTTGCATGTATAAAAGTTCATCTCACCATATTTATTAAACAAAACTGTGGTCTGTTGGAAAGAGCATTTGATATGGAATTACATTATTTCCAGGCCTCCCTCTATCCCTACTAACACTTAACCTCCACCTGTTTTGGTTACTCGCATGTAAAATGCTGACAATAATTTGTATACCTCACCAGGTTCTTGTGATTATGAAATAAGATTATGTAGGGGAAAAGCTAGTCAAATGCAATGTTCACTGGAAAAGAAACAAACTTGCGCCATCTCTCTGCACTTGACAAGTAACCCAACCATTTGAAAATTCCCTCTTCTTTATCCTGGAAAAGATACCATCAGGGAAATTTTATGGATTCTAGCTAATGCCTAGGATGCTTCTCCTTAAAAAAAAAAAAAAAAAAGGAAATCCAAACCTTCTTCTTGCCCCTTCAACCCACCTCCTACCTGTCAGTAATGGTCATTTTGAAAGTTATCCTGTACTTGACCTGTAATATGGGGGCCCTTATGTGGGTTGCCTTTCTGTATGGTTCTCAAAGTATGGTCCAGGGCCAGCAGCTTCAGCATCACGACCCCAGAACTTGTTAGAAATGCAAATCATGCCCCCCCCCAGCCCTACTACTGAATCAGAAACCCTGGGATGGGGCCCAGCAATTTGTTTTCACAAGCCCTCCAGGTGATTGTGATGCACACTTAGGGTAGTGATTGTGAAAATCACTTAGGGTAGTCCTATCTGTATCCATCTATATAAGGTCCACGAGTCCAGATTCCCAGACACCTTCTCATAACTCTGCATTTGACTTTTCACTGCCCTCCCTAACAGAACACCATGTGATCCCTCCTGGACCGAGCATTAGTACTGACCTGATAGATAGGCTTGAAAGGAAACCCAGAAACTTCCCAGAACACAACTCTGCTCCTGTCCTGTGCCAACCCCTCAGCATCTTCAGCAGCAGGAGCCAAAGCATCTGGCCAGCCTTTCTCTGTTCCATCCTTCCCCAAGGCCTGGCGCCAGGCGGAGATCCGCACAAACATGAAGTGTGCCCGCTCCTCACCCTGTTGCCAGGAGACGGATCAGGGGCTTGATGGACCCGGATTACCTGTACTAGCGTCATCTGCGAGCCCAGCGCCAAGAGTATCTTCTCCGTCTTGGTGGGGTACGGGTTGTCACGGTGTTTGTAAAGCCACTGCTTGAGGGGCCGCGCCATGTCTTGTAGGGCCTGCCGCTTGTGCCTCACCTTCCCGCCATTCTGCCTAGCCCTGGGACACAGTGAGAGGAGGGGTCTTGGTGAGTGGCGCCGTCTGGACGCTGCCCGCCGGGATCCCCCACGAGGGGAAGCATTTCAGCGGCCGCAGAACCCTCACTTGGCACCCCAGGGCACTCAGCCCAGCCGCGTACACCCGCCTGGCGCGCCACAAGGGTGAAGCGAGGGAGCCACACAATTTCTGGGCGGGAATATCCCTTCCTAAGCATCTCTCTTTGAAATGGTCTGGTTGTCGCAGGGGGGTCCTGTGGCAGTGAGGGATTCTAAGTTTATCTTGAAACAGGGGAAAAGCCAGTAACCCGAGGTTAGAGGTTTAGTGACGATGGTTAAATGATTTGAAGGGAAATGTTATTCAAGCTACAGATCTGTACGGCAGGACCGTCACCCTTCCCTAGCCAGTCTGCACTGCGCCCTTCTCAAGTGGCCCCGGCCTCGCCGGCCAGGTAGAGATCACTGCCGGCTCTTGACCGTTCTTTAAGAGAATTCACGCCTGCCGCTCAGGGCTTCCGGTCGCCTGTAGTCAAAGGATAGGTCGCCCACTGGACGGCGGCAGTAAAGCAATGGATGACGGCCGGCCCCGTTGCCCTGGTTCTCTTCGGGCTCTCTCCAGTTTCCTTTGATCCTCTGGGAACAGGAGAAACTTTCCAAAGGAAGGATTCGTGGGGAAAGGTTGTTGAACCTAAAAAACA
This sequence comes from Rhinolophus sinicus, assembly GCF_057876585.1. Lineage (NCBI taxonomy): Eukaryota > Metazoa > Chordata > Mammalia > Chiroptera > Rhinolophidae > Rhinolophus > Rhinolophus sinicus. Next base: position 127,483,163 of record NC_142501.1, read on the forward strand.
CGCTAAGGGTCTTTTCCCGATATAAGGAGAGTTTAAAAGTATGGAAAGCTCTGTCCCATTAAGTAAAAAGACCTCGGGAAAAGCACAGGAGAAAGAGACATGCTGCCCGGAGCCGGGCGACGGGCGCTGCGCTCCCAGGCGGCTCCGGGAGGTGTCGCCGCGTGGCCGCCCGTGCGCCAAGCCACTCCGGGAGACTCGCACGCCTGTGCCGCAGTCTCCCGGGCCTTTGCCTCTTTAAACACTTTGAAATGCAATTCCATCCGAAAGGACTGGTAGTAACATTTTGACGAAACCTAATCTCTGTTTTACTAACCAGCAGCGCCACAGAACAAGCAGCTGATGCAATCTTTCAGGTGGAGACGGCCGGGGCTGCCGCCCCTCCCCAACCCGACGCTCCGGGAGCCGCCGGGAGGTGGCCCGGCTAGAGACTGCCGTCCACGCGTCTGCAGCCCGAGCATCTGGCCCACCCGCGAGCTCTCGCTCCCACCCCCACCCCCCGCCAGCAGCTCCTCACCCTGCTAAACCGAAATCCGGCACGGCAGGCCTGAGGCCTACCCCTCCCGGCTGGCAGCGAGCCCCAGCGAGCCGCGCGCGTCTACGGCACTCTGCGAAAAGCCGACCTTCCCAACACCTTGGCGAACCGCGAGGCGGTGGCGAGGCCCTGTCCTGACAGAAAAGGGGAAGTCCACGGGGCTGGCCTGACCTGGGAAGCCCCGATTGCTTGGCCCTACCATGTTATTACGCTTCCTGCTCAAGCCTTTCTACCTGGATCTCAGCCGCGCGTCTGCACCCGCGGTCCGGAGAGGGGCAGGTAACCCACCACCCTGAGGTCCAGGTATGGGAGGACTGCGGGGGCAGTCCCAGGTGTCCTCAGTTTCCAATACGCCTCTTAAGAGCTGTCCTGACGAATCGATCCCCCCATATTTTGAGAAACTACTACCTTATAATGAGAATGCGCAAGACCAGGAGGCGGAGACCTGCTCTTCCGGGAAACTCCGCGCCCCTACCCCGCCGACCCCGGTTGCCAGCGCCGTTCACCGGCCCAACCACTCTGGGCTGCGCACTGGCAGGAGCCCCAGAAGTGTGAGCATACCCGGTCCTCCGGTGTCTCAGGCCGAGGTTGTCCTTGAGGGGCGGGCCCTCCGAAATGCCCACCTCAGGGCGGGCGTGGGGACTGTCCAGGACGCCGCCGTAGGGCCGGCCGCCCCGCTCCCTTTCCGCAGCGCCGTGGTCCTCAAAAAGCACGGCGCCGCTGAGCTTGTCGAAGACGATGGTGTTCATGGTGTGGGCTGGCAGAGGCACCCGGTGCAGCCGCAGCGCCTCGGAGCCGGGCCGCCAGGAGCTCCGCAGGGCTCAGGTTCTAGGAGATGAAGGTGCATCACGTTACTCGCTGAGAGCGCTCACACCCTGAGCGATCCGAGCCCCGAACTTGGCCGTGGCGCAGCGGCTACGGAGTCTTGGGGAGGAGCAGCACTGCCTCACCTGAACGAGGGGATCTGCTCCTCTCCCTACCCGGCTACACCGCTCCCCCCTCACTTACCCCCACCCGCACTCTCGGAGGAAAGGTCCCTGCCCTCCTCCTTGACCCGACGACCGAGCCCCCAAGACACTTCAACCAGAAATGGTGTACCCGCAGCGGCAAAGGAAAGTGATTCCTAAACAAGCCTTCCGGCTTTGGTTTTAATCTGGAACAAGCACACTCCAGATAGCGGAACGCGATTGGTGCGGGGCTCCGCGTTGTCTTCGGTCACAACGGAAGACTAAAGCCTCTCCAAGCTCCCACTCGGGTCGTAAAGACGAGTTGGAAGAACGGGAAATTTTAGAGTAACATGAACGACCGTATCCGCAAGCCCCAGTTAATGAGTCCCATGCCGTACCGGGATTTCAGGGATTTTCACGTCCTCTAGATCCTGGGTGGTTTGGCTGAACCCCCTGCGTCCTTATTCCGGCTAAGGTCCCTGGGGTGGGGTTGCGGGCAGGCAAAGTTAGCAGACTGCAGTGTTAAGTGGAGTCAGGGACAAATGCACCACATAACCCTCTCCCCCCGAAGTCTTCCTACCATCCCCCAGCCCGCTCTGGGAAGCGCAGTATCCCCGCAGGTCAAAGGCGCGGGAGTCCCAGAACCCCTGGAGCCCGCTGTCAGTAAGATCCTCTTCCGCAGCGCGGGTGTGAGACTCGACCTCTGAGCCCTTCCACACCCGCCCCTTTCTGGAGTCTCGGGGAACCATTTCAGAGGCTGCAAAGGTGGTAGGAGTAGAAGAAGGCTTCGTGGTTCGCGCGCCGCCGGGCCTATGGCTGCCACAGTCGGGAAAAGCCTCCAGCTCACCTCCCCGCACCCGGCGGCCGGGAGCCTCTGGCCGCGGCGCGCAGGCGTCAGGGTCAAGTCCGCGCCGCCGAGGAGCAGCCGAGTGACCGCCCCGAGGCGCGCCGCCGTCCCAGCCCGCCCCATCTCCCCGCCTCGCGACTCCCGGCAGCTGGCGTTCCTTTCGAACCACCTCCGCTCCGTAGCCAGCAACCCTCACCCCGCCCCGCCGCGGCGTGGGCTGCCACCCCCCACCCACTTACGGATACTCTGCCTCGCCGAGCGCCCACACACGCCAACGCCCCCCGCCCCGCCCTCCGGCCACCACAGCAGCGGCCACGCGCGACAATTTAGGGCTATGACCACAGCGATTAAACGACGGCTCCCGTACTGTCAGGGAGGTGAAATCAGACCTCTGCTGGCGGCCCTGCGTTCCATAAGACTGAGTCCTTCCGCGCAGACAGGTACGTATCTGGGGTGTAGACACAGCCTCCGCGATAAGTGTGAAAGCAAATTTCTGTCCTCTCAGCCCCGGTTCTAAGGTCAGGACTCCCCTTGTTTTTTCTTTTTAAATCCGTGCGCTTCGTCCTTAGCGTTCACGCTGCTGCGTTTGTAAAACACACCCCTTCCCAGCCCCACAGTTTCCCCCACCCCAGCCTTGTCTTCCTAGATGGACTGGTGTGTTTTTGTTTTTGCTTTTTTCCAGCGAATCCGCCCCGAGGTGTGGCAGAGAGGGCCCTTCCCCGGCTGTCCCAAGCCCACACAAGAGATACCGTAGCCCACACAGATAACCCGCACGGTCTGGGTCTGCAGGCAGCAGGCGCGGTGTGAGGGGGGAGGCAAAGGTCCAAGAGCTGGGTGCTGACGCAAAGGGTCCCGGGGGCGTGCGAACAGCCGCTCCTGAGCCTCCCGGGAGCCCACGCACTGTCCCCCACACCTCCTTTCGGCTCCTCAGCTCCCCACTTACCCTGATTGACTCCAAATTGTCGTTTGGAGAGCTCCCTCCCTGCGGAACTGACCCGTCCAACGCCCGCGAACAATTTTAAAGCAAAGGAGGCGCGGCCAGGTGGGCTCCCAAGCTCCCAGCAGACCCGCGGGCCAGCCTTGGCCGCCACCCGGGCGCGTCCACTCTGGAACGCGGAGGGGGTGGGGGAAGGGCGAGGGGCTCCGAGGCGCCAGGGGCCAGAACGAGCCTCTCATCCCACGGCTCCGGGCGGGACTCGGCTACCCGAGGGCTGTACCTTGGACAGTGGGGCCGGCAGCCGGCGGCAGGGCGGCTGGCTCTCCCGCGTCGAGGTTAGGCGCACTCCCATCCCCGCCGCATGTTCTCCGCGCGGGCTCCAGCGCGCTCACCGCCGCCACCGCCGTGGTCTCGGCTTTATTTACCCAGACGGGCGCGCGCGGCCCGGGAACAGGAATACCGAGGCGTTCTCATGTTTCCTGACTGCCTGGCCCAGCCGGCGAACATCCTGCGGGCGCGGTATCCACGTTCCCGGGCCGGCGAAAGGAAGCCTTCGCGCCCGCCCGGCCGCCGGGACGGCAGTTAACCCTCGCAGAGGAGCTGCCGCTGCAGGCGCCGCGGGGCAGCCCCCGGCCCTCCGCGTCCTCTCAGGCGGACCGGGCTCCCAGCTCCGCCAGCCTCGCAAGCGCGGAGCAAAAGTGTCTACTACCTTCGCATATAGGGGAGAAATGGGAGAAATCGCAAGTAGCGCCGGGCTCGGGCTCTGCGAGCTAGGAGGCTGCGGTGCAAATCCCGTGTCTTAGCTGGCCCAAGTGTCGGAAATTTCACCACGAGTGGCTGGGCGGGAGAGACCACTACAGCGCGCCCTTTATTTTCCTCGCGATTAGCTGGAGTAAAGATAGAGCTCGGGTTTGTGCCTGTATTGATTGAACACATTGCAGAAAGCGCTTGAGTCCCGGGAGCCTCTTTTCTGGTGTCACTGGGCTTCTGAGGTCCTAGCTGTCTGAAAGCCAGACACACATTCATCTTCTGGGTCCCGCGCTGGAGAGGCCGCCCTCGCCTCCGGGCATAGGGTTGGAGAGAGGCAAGGTTGAGGCGAGGCGAGCTCAGGTGTCCAACCCACGATGACCCAGGTGTGGAAAAGAAGGCGAGTTCAGGGCCAGGGGTGTGTACGAAGCAAAGTGAATAGAACTTTAGAATTCCCGAGCGGGGACACTGTGTAAGGAGATAGAATAACTATCAGATTCTTTTATTGATGATGCTTGGCTTCCCACCATCACCCCAAATAAGTAGTGAAGCTGTGGTTTCCGTGCAACTGGAGGCTCAGAGCTTCTGGCAGCCTAGAAGACCCTCCAGGCGAAGAGCACCAAGACGCCCGCGTTCTCGGTGCGGGCCCCGCTGCTGCAGCGACACCTTTCCTCTTTTTTAAAGAGCGAAAGTAGATTTACCCAAACCTGAAAATCATAACATCATTTGCCCTTTTCTTTTCTGAAAGTGGCTGGACAGCACTGGGGCAGTGGCCCACCCAAGCGTCTTTCTTTATTATGACCTAGAAGTGGTTAAAATACATACTAAAACTATTTTTTTCCAAGGCTAATCAGATCCCCAAATTTTCCACTATGTTATCTCCCAAAATACTTGGCAGCAAACCGCACAGTGGCACAATCTAAAGCAGAAAGGGACATAGGTTTAAGTTTCTGCGCATCACGCATATAAATATTATCATTTGACCGTTTCCTGATGTCCCTGGTTCTCTTTTATTATATAACTTGAGGTTGCAGAGCACGCATCTTGTCATTGGCGCTGCACTTGACTTGCTATGATGTGGGTTCAGTGCAGACTTCAATCTACAGACCTCGCTGTAAGGACTTCCAGTCAGGTATACATCATCAAGTTTCAGTCACAGACTTGCAGCAAGTGAGTTACACAACAAAATCAGTTCTAATTGTTAATTTATAGGAGAAAAGAGCCTTGTTTCCTTTTATGGTCTCTATGACTGATGGTTTTCCACAGACGTGATAATGAAATCAGCTGTAACTCGCCCCTCTGGCATACATGTTTTGGTCAGCTGTGCGGGATAAAGCAACAGGCATGTATGTAATTGCTTGCAATTTCACAATACCTACTCTACCGACTTATGGAACTGTATGCTCTAATATAGGCTAGTGTAAGACAAATTTTGTTGTTTTAGTCTTGAGTGTATTTACACAATTTTAAAACACATTTAGAGAACTTTGATTTAAGAAACACTTACATGTAAAATTTGTTTTCTTAAAATCTGATATAAAATATACAGAAAAAAACCTTTCCGCAAAGTGTTTTTTATTAAGTATAGGAATAATATACACCTTAGTCTCACATTAAGTCCCTGAAAAATTAATATGTGATAATTCCTTTAGTCTCTAGCTTAGTCATTAGAATACATTTAAAAATGAAATTGTGTGGAGAATCTCTCTCTAATATACAAATGAGCATGTATTTTGTGATAGACCAAAATTTTATTTTTGCAAGTTTCATTCTTTATGCAGGAGTGAAATATCTTCTTCGTTTTAATCCACCATTCAGATACATTTGTCATTATCTTAAATGTCACATTTTCCTAAAATGAATTTTACTTGCTATACTCCAATCTCAGTATATGAAATGCTGTATTATAATCTGCAGAAATAAAACTTTCAGTTTTAGAAAGTGTATGTAGTTTGTGGGAGATGAGCATATGTAGGGGGGAAAAAAACCTTAGGCCAGAAGTCATAAGACTTGAATCCTAATCTTAATTCTGGTTAATTTGATGTTGATTTAGCCTAAATTTACCAAAGTGTGAAATGAAGATGATTAAGTTTTCCACAAACTTGCCTTACACTATCATTAAGATATTTTTTAAATGTGAAAGCTAAGTATTGCTAAAGCTAGAAAAATGTTAAGTAAGAACATTTGGCAGAAATCTAAATCCATTCTATTGGACTTCGAGTGTAGTTATAAGTAATTTTTACTTTCTATAGAAGAAAAAAAGAAGACTTCATTTTTAGCATTTTGATATTTTAAAGGAACCTAACATTTCAGAACAAATATTGGTCAAATTTTTTGAAAACAGTGATTGCTTTTAAATTCTTTTCCAGTTATTACTTATAGGCAATGAAATAAATTACAAAGCCAGGGAAAGACTGTCACTTCCCATTCAAATGGTATAAAATAGTACATTTATGAACAAACAGCAACTTCGCCTTACGCACTTGGCTAGTCAGACATGTAGAGATACATATTGGAGTAGTAAGTGGAACAACCATAAGAGGTGGTAAAAAACAGTTGCAGAAACATTGTGAGAGAACTAGTACAATGGGTGGCTCCCAAATATCTCACAAAGCATTTTGCTTTCTTTATACTTATATTGCAGAATAAATTCTCTCAGAGAGGGTCTTCTCCATACATTTCACTCTCAAGCAATCAAAGAACAGAGTGCAAGTAAAAGTTCCTCTTCAACCAGTTCCACCAATCACATTTCTCAGAGGCAGCCACCAAGAGGTGGTCATTGCTGGTTTGATGTGCATTCTTTAGACCCTTTCCTATGCATTCACGTACACAAATACAAACAAAACATTATGCTTTTGTTTTAGGAATTTTTTTAAAAAATAAATGAGATCATGCTTTATATAAGTGTATACACACATAGAGGAGTATTAAACTAAAACTTGCTTTTTCACTCAATGATTTCATAGAGAACTTTCCTAATAGTACATATAAATGTAATTCCTTCTTTTTAACTGTTATGTAATACTCCATCATCAATTTCACCATTCCCCTATGAATGTTTCTGTCTTTCCAATTTTCACTGTTATGTTTATAATAGTCAAACATTTCTTGTATATGATTCTTTCTGCACATGTGTAAGTATTTCTCTAGGAATAGTTACACAGATGTAGAATTGCTGGGTAGAAGGAAGCATGATTTTCAGATTTGGATAGATACTTCCAAATTTCCCTTCAACCTACACCTCCACTAACACATGAAAATCCCCATTTCCTCACATGCTTCCACAGCATTGCATATATTCAGTCTTCATAATGCTTGTCTATATGATGAGTAAAACAATGTCACATTGTTTGAGAATCTTTTCATTTATTTATAAGCCATTTTTATTTAATTGAAGAAATTTGCTTATATCCATTGCTTACATCTTTATTAGATATCTTATAATTTATAAAGATTCTTTGTATGTCATTTTTTCCATAATTTATACATTGCAAGCATGTTACCTGGTCTAAAGTCTGCCTTTTACACAACTTTGTCTTTTTTTTTTTTTTTAAAGATTTTATTGGGGAAGGGGAACAGGACTTTATTGGGGAACAGTGTGTACTTCCAGGCCTTTTTTTCCAAGTCAAGTTGTTGTCCTTTCAATCTTTGTGGAGGGCGCAGCTCAGCTCCAGGTCCAGTTGCCATTGCTAGTTGCAGAGGCCAGAGCCCACCATCCCTTGTGGGAGTCGAACTGGCAACCTTGTGGTTGAGAGCTCGTGCTCCAACCAACTGAGCCATCCGGGAGGTAGCTCAGCTCAAGGTGCCGTGTTCAATCTTAGTTGCAGGGGGTGGAGCCCACCATCCCTTGCAGGACTCCAGGAGTTGAACCAGGAACCTTGTGGTTGAGAGCCCACTGGGCCATGTGGGAATTGAACCGGCAGCCTTTGGAGTTAGGAGCATGGAGCTCTAACAGCCTGAGCCACCGGGCCGGCCCTGCAACTTTGTCTTTTGCTTTACAGAAGGTTTAAACGTGAATATATTAATAGGTCAATAAAGCTGTCTTTTCCTTTATGAGTTCTGGGTTTTGTGTCTTCCGTACAAAGGCTTTTTCTATATTTTCTTCCAATACTTTAAAAAGTTGTTTTCACTTGGCTCTTTAATCCTTTTGGAATTAATGTGTATATGTTGTAAGGCAGAAATCTAATCTGATGTTTTTCTTCTCCAATTGAATGGTCAATTATTCCTATGGCAATTATTAAAGAGGTTTTCCCCATTGATTGGATTGGAAATAACATTTCTCATATATGTGGTGAATTCCTTTCCATATGTAGGTTGGTCTCACAAGGCTTTGAGAGATGTTGCAAAACACCGATAGACTGTAATATATTTACAATAGACTTAAAAAATTTTAAACCATCTTTGTCTTGTGCTCCAAAGACTTTTCAATATTATTCTGTTCTAATTTCAGAACATGTCAGCTATCAAAATAGTAATGTACATTGCCTGATTATGGTTGTAATTTAGAAGGTTAATTCAATACTGTTCTATGATGAAGCCATTTATTTTGTCCTTGTCTTGTTCAGAAGCAGGAGAGCCATATTCTCTAGAGCACGGCCCCACAAAGCTTTTTGAACATGTCACATGATAAAGTAATCATTGATCCCGAGCAATCTAAGGTTATTTGGAAAAGTGATGACTCCCTGTATCCATAATTTGAAAAAGTAAAGTGCATCTTTCTTCTTGCTCAATTTTTTATGGAATGGGAATTCTTTTATTTATTTATTTATTTATTTATTTATTTATTTATTTATTTATTTATTTATTTTCACAAAGCAACCAGCCAAGATGAGAACCATTGACAGAGTTGTATATTAGTCAGATTCACTCTGGACAAAAGTGCAAGTACTTTGTCACTACCATTTCTAAAAAACAGGAGCTACATATAAGTGCAGAAAATACAAGTGATAAGTAGTTGGTGGAGCTGAGATTCAAGTGGGTTAGAATCATGTGCTGCTTCATAGAGCTTCAGGCAGGAACTAAAGAATCATGGAGCTCCAACACTCCAACTTTTCCCTTGATACCAAGTATCTTCAGTAACCTCCAATTACTGGGTCTCTACCACTTCCAAACGTGAAAAAAAATGCACTATATACTGGGGTCCCGAGGGGAAACTGGAGAACATTTTACCCTCAAAACGTGCATTGAAATACTGGAATTCCTTCTAGAAGATTATTCTAGCTTAAACATCAATTTGTCTTCACTTCAAAAATTGGCCATTTTAATAAATAGTCATATAGTGAAGACTTTTGACCATAGGTTAGTATGACTCTCTGTATTTTGAACTTAATGGACTTCAGGTACTTAATAGATTTTAAAGATTTAACTACCCCATGTACTTCGTGCTGTTTTAAGCTTTTGGTTGACCCTCCACTTCACCTCAAATCCATCCTTCCTGTTACATTTTCATCTTCCCTGCTTTCATCATGTGTAGGATATTTGAATAAACTCACCAAAGGAATGAACGTGAGCAAAAGTGATGCATGCAACTTCTGCTTCACATGCTTAAAAAGAAATTGTTTGCCCTTTTTTTGAAAAATTTCTTTGTTACCAAGGGCTGAAACACAGTGACCCACATCCACTGATTAGATAAAAACCAAAGAACAGCAGAACCACAAGATAAAAGGAACCTGGGGCCTTGAGTGGACCACAGGGTAAGAGCTCCCCAACTTAGACTCAGCAAACTTTCTCTGTAAAGGGCTAGATAACATTAAATGCTTTAGACTTTGTGGGGCATACTCTCTCTGTTGCAGTTATTCAGCTCTGCCATTGTAGTGCAAAAGCAGCTCTAAATAACGACTTGACTATGAGTGAATACTTGATTTGAATGAACAGATACTTGACTATGAATGAATCAATGAGTGTTGCTGTGTTCCAATAAAATTTTGTTTAATAGACTGAGATTGAATTTTATATAATTTTCACGTGCCACAAAACATTATTCTTTCTTTGATTTTTTTTTTTTAAAGCCATTTATAGATGTGAAAACTATTCTTACCTCAGAAACAAAGACAAGAAGAGGGTAGATTTGACATGAGGCTGTGTTTGCTGGCCTCTGACCTGGACTACTGAGCTCTGGACTGTTACGGGGGACAAATAAACTTCCCCTTATTTAAGTCACTGTATTTTGGAGTTTTCTGGCTAAAAGAACTCAGCCTGAACCCTACATAATTCACGCCTATCCAAAGATGATCTTAGTTACCACAGATGGGCTTAAGGAAAGTGCTTTTTAGATGACTAGAGGCCACCACAACCAGGGAGAACTGGAAGGAAGATAGAATGAATAAGTGCTTTCTCCCCTCTCTCCCTGAGAACATGTTGCATGTGTTCAGAAAATCAGCCTAATTAGTTTTACAATAATTTTTGATACTATGTTTTTGGTAGTGGTTTTTTTGTTTGTTTGTTTGTTTTTAAGTTATAACCACTTTTTTTTTTAAAGGTACGATATACCTTTAGGCATAATATTGTTTGGGTTTTGATGTTTATGTTTTTTGTAGTCATGGAAAATGGTGACTAATTTTTAAGGATTACTGTTTTTTTCTGGCTCACTCCCTTCCTTCCAAAAAACCCACACGATTGGAACTACTTTCTCATTGTTTTCTTTTTAAATAATCAACAATAAATATTTATAGGGCACCTGCATACAAAACTATGTGCCAAGAACTGCATTGAATTTGATTTAAAAGGTACCATCCTTGCCTAACTTACAAACCTGTTAAGAAAGCGCAGGAAAACAAATGTACCTCATCTAAAACGTTTTAGGGTATCTGATATAAAGATTGCTTAAATTCAGTAAATCTGTAAATCATCTGTAGAAATAAATGCATGAGGGAGCTTGAAGGCGATAGAACGGCCATTTTATGTGTCTGCTACAAATTTTGTAACCATACTACCGACATCCTTCCCGAAAACATGCAAAAAGAGGTCATTATTTCAGAAATTTGAGCCTGATTGAAAAACAGCATTTTCACCTCTTACATCAGACTTTTTTAAGTTTTATGCCAAAAACCTCTGGGTTTCAAGACAGATTTTTAGGGCTTCCGTTGGGGGAAAAAATACAGTAAGAGTAAACACACTGAGGTTAGTTCATGATCTTCTTTCCTCCTTCCCTACCCAGGTCTTCCTTGAACCCACCTTGGTTCCTCCACTTTTATGGTCCTCTTGAGGAAAAGTGCAGGAAGGGGGGTGGGGACTTTGGAGGAGAGGAGTTGTGAATAAACTTGCCATGTGTGGCGGTGTATTGATTCTTGAGGCGTATACAGAGAAGCATCCACTGTTCCCCAGCACGAGGAGACGAATTCTTGCCCAAGTATGCCACAGAACTGCAGGCAGCTGGTGGGGAGAGGTCAGGTCTGACCCTGAGTAATTAGTCATCTCTTTGTTTTGATATTCACTGGTCTTTATTAAGTGTGCTCTGATGCTGTAAGCTACCACAAATCCTAATTTAGAAGGGAGTTTGGGCTAAGAGAAAGGGAAAAGGAAAAAGGTGTTATTCCAATTAATTGTGCAACTTAAATAGCCCAAAGTCTAGGATTAGCAGAGTCTTCCAATATCCAAATGTCACAGTTTTTTTCTTGGGCCTGCAGTACTACTCAGCTCAAAACATATGTCCTCCCAGACGTCTATAAATAAAGACATAATTAAGGACATTTAAAAAATTTGCATAACATGCACAGCACATACTATATTCCCACACGCTATTCTAGACACTTAACCCATATAATTCTCACAGCTACCTTTTGGGGTAAGTACTCATTAGAACCCATTTTGTAGAAAAGGACACCTAGGCACAGAATTGCCCTAAATCACAAGTTGGTAACTAGTGGAGCCAGGATTTGAACAGTCAGGCAGGCGCCAGAGCTTGTGTGCAGAATCAAATTATGTCACCTCTTTAAAGGTACACAGGAAGGAGAGAGAAAAAGAACTTTAAACACTTGACCGCATAATTGTAGGCACAGCTAACTATGTATGTAGTTGCACATCTTTTGGTTCCTCCCTTAACAGTAAGAAATTCAATGCTAATGTGTTAATTTTTCCTTCTGTATGTGACCTTTTCGCTAAGTGGGGAGCAAATGGAATCTGTGTCGCCTGGAATATGATGACATCACACAGCCTCGACATCATGGTAAAAAGGCCGTACTTCATGTTAGTCTTCATGTGTGGGTTCACACTCAAAAGCCAATAACTGCTGAGTCTTCTGCGAGTTCTTTACATCTGGAGAACATCCTTCCCACTGGGCAATGAAGTGGCTCAGCAATGAAAAACAACATGCTTTGGAGTCACCCCAGCTATCCTGAAATGTTGCTGTATTGCAGGAGTTGGCACATCATGACTGTACGTGGCATATCTCAGGTGAGGTGAATACCAGTAGCTTTGAAGCCTAAGGAGATGAGAGTGGCCTCTACACGTTCACAGTCTTCTTCTTGTTGTTTTGTCTCTGTTTTGTTTTGTTTTGTCTTCTCTTCACTTGTTATAGTTGTCAGGCCTGCCTCTAACATTTGTGTAACTCATGGCAAGAGTACAAATGAACGCCCACATACTATATGTCTAAATATTTAAAAGTTACAAATCAAGCTATTAATGGTCTATAATTGTCTATAAATCAAAACACTGTTGAATAAAATACATCCCATCCTTCTATCTTGACAAATATGCCATCCTAATGAAAAATGGAAAACTGTGTAGTTATAATTTTTGTTGGGAAAAAAAATCAAAGACAAATAACTTTAATTGTTATTGCACATGTCTGGATGTTTTGTTGTTGGGCTGGCATTGTTTAGATGAGTAACAAAATGACAGATATGTAATTCATAATTTATTATGGATTTTATTCCATTAAATTTATTTTTCTTCTTTTCAGCAAAAATCACTAATTGTGTTATTATAATCAATATTCTGTCATGATTTATGTTCTGAAGGATTACAAATAAAATGTAATTCTATTCAGGGGGCCCACAATTTGAATAAATTTTCATCAAGAATGTACATTAAACCAAATATAGAAAATTTTAAAGTTAAACTTATTTTAATATACATTGTTTACAAAATGCTATTTTTATGCTAAAATACTCAAAGGATACATAAAGTTAAAATGGGAAAGAAAAATTATAATTAATGAATATAAGATTTTAATAAAACCGAACTCATTTAATTTTTTAAAAATTAATTTAAAATATTTTATACAAATAAAATTATCTGCAATGCTAGTGTCCAATGCACAGCTGGTTGTCACTGTGAAGTATTAGTATCAGATTTCATGAATGGTTTGTCTAGATCTACACCTTTACCAATGGAGGAGTGATATGCATTGCTTACTATTGCAAAATGCTCTTTTCTGCCAGTTGCAGCTATTGCAAAGATTCGCTAAATATTGAATACCTCAGAACCAAGAAAGTGATGCCAGGCCCCACTGAGACACAGCACGGCATGAGGTAAGGATATATTTTATTCAGGGGACGTGCTGAGTTGATTAATTTGTCTTTTCTCCCTGCTCTTGGAAACAGTGTTCACCTCCAGTGCAATTAGTAGCACATCCCAAACCTTTACAACATTTGGATGTGATCACCTTTTACCTTGAGGACATATGGCAAATGATATGTAGAAGCATTTCCGTGAGCCCTGAATGCTGTTAGTCACAGAGCAGATGTTTGGGTTTAAAGTTGCACTGCATCCTGTTGAGTGTTAAATCCCCAACTACAGAGGCACCATGTGTTCTTTAACACATTTAAGTGTGTGTGTGTGTGTGTGTGTGTGTGTGTGTGTGTGTGTGTGTGTGATGTAGGTCTTTTAAGGAGAAGGGTTTAGGGCAGTGGCACTTTGCCTGGGTCTCAGGTTTTACCGGTTGTTGGGAGTGTTTTTAAAATGTTTTGTGTGTATGTATGTATAATGTATGCATTTACATTTTTACTTATTTTAAAAAGTTTATTAAATTTGATCACTCTGTTAATAAAAATGAAATCACACCTACCAAAGCCTTTTTACAAATTTATCCTCTGGTGATCTCAACAATGATTAACACATACCACAACACCTGAAGTTGCAGAAAGCAGGGTCACTTTTAAAGCCCTCCCAGGTAACATCCATTTTTAATAGGGGCGATTATTACAGCATCATCCTTTAGAAAATGATATCTTCACTGAGGGTCAGAGGTTTATATTAGGTTGGTACAAAAGTAATTATGGTTTTTGCAGTTATTTTTTAAGGTCAGTTTGGCAAATTCTTTCCCTCAACAAGACTGACGAGGAGACCGCTGGTTATGGGCACTGTATATGGCATATGGCTACAACTTAAATGCCTTATTCCCAGGCACTCGGGTTCACCACAGAATGCTTTTTATTTCCTTCCATGCCATGTTTTTTAACATGGTGCCTATGAAGCACCTTCAGGTAGGTCCTTGTTAAAAATGCAGTTTCTGGATGGTCAAAGTCAGGTTTTCTGGGCTTAGGCCCTCTGGTGCCGCTGACACAAATGCTTCTCAAACCAGACTTGGTGAAAAAATAGTTTAGAACAATGGCCCTTAAGCTTTTTTTATTGTACACCCTTATCAGTAAAAATATTTTGGGCTGGTGGATCTAATATACAGTCATTTAATTTTAAATGGTATATGTGTACTACTGTGCTAATATAGCATGTAAATTGTAAAACACACAAAAACAGAAAGTCTTTTAAAAGGCAAAGGTGAAATAAATAATATTTTAATATAATTGTGTTTTATCTATTAATGATATATAATATCATTAATGATACAAAATATTTTTTGCTTTCACCAACATACCATTGTTAATGAATAAGTAATTATTAATAGTAGCCACAAGGCTATTTTTAGTGAAGGCACTGTAATTTGAATTGCTGCATACTTTTAAAAAATCTTGGTTCAATATGATTCAAAGTTTGGGACTCAAGTTCACATTCATTAGAGACTTTTTTTTAATGCTGTCATCCCTAAAAGAGATAATTCAAGACAAGACAGACTCACACAGAAGAGGTAGATTTCTGACTCTATGTACTACTTGTTTTTAGCCCCATCCACAAATTATATGAAGGGTTTGGTTGAAGTTTTGCTTATAAATTTTCGTTGATATCAATCAGTTCTTGCAAATTAGTCACAAAGTGTTATAATTTTATTTTCAAGAAAATGACTTTAATAATTCACTGAGATTCTTTGAGAGATTTTAAAATAGATTTAAAAATTCCATTTCCAAGTTTCTGAAGTGTGATGAGTTTCAGTAGGCAATCCAAGTCATTTTCAGGAACAGAATCACACAATGATGGTACATTTCTAAATCATGAGTGTCTTTTGGAAAGCAGTTACTTTCTCAGTTATGGTTAAATGTTATCTTTGCCTGAAGGGGGCAGATTAAGAGTGTTTTATATGTTTTTTATTTTTATTTTTAAATAGCTAAGGTAGATTTCCATTGAAAGACACATCCTCTACAAGATGAACAAATGACTGTGGCTTAAGGCTGAAGTTTAGGAGAAATCAAGGAAATGGTGAAAATCTTAAGACTGCCAAAAAATGTGCAAAGGCTAGATAATGGTGGGCTGGTATTTTGTGCCCACTGCTCTCATTTTTATTCTATAAGAAGGGAGCAATCATAAATGCCAATCACTACCATCACTAATTCACTGTGGGAAGAGTTGGGGCCTCTGGGATGACTCTCAGCCCATGTGACTGGGTGGATGTGGAATCCTTCATTGTGAGAGAGAAAAATAACAGTAACAAGAGCTGATAATTATGGAACTCTTAGCTGCCAGGCACTTTTCTCGGACTTTTATGTGTATCACTTCATTTAACACAGCAGAGTCCGAGTATCAGCCTGTTCCAAATGAAAAATCTGAGCTCAAGGTCATGAAGCTATTAAGTAATGAAGCCAGGAGTCCAGCAAGTTTTGGAGATGATGATGACCTCAGTTGTGGACATGGGATGTTAAACTGCTGGTCTGGCCCTGAATCTACTGATTAAGACTCAATTCTGGCTTCCGGGTAAGATGGAGGAGGTACCTGAGAGCGTCTGGGGGCTGAATACTCCACACTCAGGAGACAGACCTCTGTCCTGCTGAGGTTGCCCTCTCCAGTCTTAAATCTGCATACTGAACAAAGGCTGGTCTTGTGAAGCATTGATTTCCTGAAATCTACAGATTTCTTGGCAGGAATTCTCTGTCTGGTTGTTTTAGATATCATTTATTGCAGAATATGATTCTTTAATTTCTGGAACATATAGAGATATAATATTAGTGGTTGGGGCGTTTTCTTGGACTCTTATAAATATTAGTTTGTGTTTTCTTGGAGGGCTTCCTCTGAATGAGTCAATATCTAAGCATCCATTCTATTCCAGGCATTGGGCTAGCCTCTTAAGATAGAGTGGTTTCAAAGACTTGTCCCTTACTCTCAGGGAAATTACAGTTTAGAGAGAAACAAGTAAGTGGGTAGGTCGTTGATATAGTGTGTTGAGATTGTTTATAGGACAATAATTTGTCCTATAGGACATTGTTTATAGGACAATATAGGATTGTTTATAGGTGGAGAGGTGGGAGCTGGAGAGGAGGCTTAATTCATTTGCTTATCGTAATACTTGCAAATGGATATCACATTCTCCTTCTTTCATTCCTCACTTCTGTCCTTCCCCATTTTCCTCTTCACAAATTCCCTTCCACCCACCTCTCTATTTTTTCTTTCCTTCCTTTAAAAAAGAATCACTTTTTTTTAATCATCAAAAGATGTATTATTATTAGTAAACAAGAGAGGGATAAGCAAATCTTCACCAATAGTCCTTACCTAGGATTAAAGGTTCTCTATTTAAAGTCATCTAACATTATTGCAGTAATCAGTGTTAGGTACCAGAAAAGTCTAAAACTCTAATGTCATTGAATTATGGCACTCCCACTCTCAACATATAATTATTTTAGTTTCTTTAATAAAGAAATATGTTTTGTTACAAAAGTACATACATGCCTTGAGAAAGCTAGAAAATAAGCAAAAATAAAAGCAAAAGCACTGTATTCCTCTCAATGGAAATTATCTTTAATAACTTCATGTTTTCAGATAACATACAATATATATATGTATTTTTGTTAAAATGGGATAATACTTGGCAAGTTGTTTTGTATTCTGATAACAATCTTTACCTTTACAAGTCAAACTTTAATCTAATAGTCTATCCATATTCAAATTTTCTCAATCATCCCCAAAGTACTCTTTAGATCTAGTTTGTCCAAACTGTAATCTAATCCAGGTTCAATCTTGAATCTAGTTGTTGTGTCTCAGTTTTTTCTATTCCCACACCATCTCTAATCCCACCCCAACCCCCAACGCCCCATGACACACTGACTTGTTGAACAGACCAGACCAGACCAAGGAATCCAACAGAATGATTTATCTTCTCAATTTGTCTGGGTTCCTTCTGGTGCTGTTGAACTCTACCCATCCCCTATATTTTCTTATGATGAAAGTAAAATCTAAATGTTTTCTGGATTCATGTTAAACGTTTTGGTTAAAATATGCCACAGGTGATGGTAGATACTTTATTGTGTATCAGATCAGGAGTCAAAATATTTGATAGTTCCACCATTGGTGGGGCTAAATTTGACCACTGAATTAGGGTGGTGAAAATCTGATCCCTCCGTGAACTTACACTTATGTTTTTCTCCTGTGACTAGAAAGAAATCTTTGTGGTATTACTTTGGCACTCTGTGAATGTCAGATTCCCCATAAATCATGCACTTGCTCCTTTTAACACTAGTTGACAATGCTTGCCTGGGTCAATAATTTTCATTAGGGATTGACAATGATTAAAATCTAGTTCAGCCTTTCCTTTACTCTTAATAGGTGGCATTCTTTTGTAAAATAAAACTTTCTCTCATCAAATGTGTTGTTGTTGTTATTCAAAATAAAGTCTTACTGGAAAGGCAAGATAAATGTGTGATTTTTTTTCCATTAGATATGTGTTCTCAAAGGAAGGAACTTCAAACGATGATGACATGTAAGTTGGGGAAGGGCTTCTGTTTTTTGAGTTTTATTATCTACTCATGGATACTCATTGATTTAATCAATGCTTCTACATCTCTGCAGCATTTTTTGGTCTAAAACATTGTAAGTTGAATAATTCAGCATCAGTTGTTTTATATTGCAATGTTATTTAAAAGAGACAGAAACAGCTAGTTCTACAATTTTATGAACATTTTGAAAAAATGAGATTTTCAAGACACTGGAAATCCCTTTCATTACACACGAAGAACCCCTCAGTCCAGAGAATGCCCTCCGCCTGCCAGTTGTGGTGTAAAGTTCACTCTGTCAGCCTCACATGATTAAAATGATTTACTCTTGGAAAATGGATTTTCTGAGACTGAAAGAGAAGTACCATTTCAAGAACAGTTCACCTGTGCCCTAATCAAGACAAGATGTCTCCATTTGGGGATTTTTTCTTTTTTATTTATCAATATGTATATTGATCCTTAGATTTCTTTCTTTTCTTTCTTTAATTAAAATTTATTGCGGTGACAATGGTTAATAAAATTACATAGGTTTCAAGTGTACAATTCTGTAATACATCATCTATATATCTATTTGTGTATTCACCACCCAGAGTCAGTTCTTTTTAAAAATAAGTTGATAAATAGCTAATTGTTGGGGAAATTGCATAGTTCATTACATAACCTATACATGAAAAGAGCTTTATATTTGTTTGGTCATTATTCTGTTCTCTAAAATAAAGTTAAACTCAAAAGGAAATGATAATGATAAATGGGCATGAGCAGGTACATGTGAGCATGTCAGCACGCACACGTATGCAAACACACTTACACACTGAGAGATATATTACTGAATTGTAGAGTGACCAACTGTCTTGATTTCAGCACTGAAAATCACATGTTCCCGTAAGCTCTCCAGTTCCAGGCAAACCAGATTGGTTGATCACCCTAAAATTGCCAGATAAAAAACAGCATGGAATCCAAGCAACAGATCTCTGATGAATCTTCTTGTTACTGACTCAGACACTTACCAAAGCTATTAATTCAGATATGCATTGATATGTCAAACTTGCAGGAAAATAACTTTTTTTGGTACATAAGGATACGAGTTCTAAGAAGTATCAGGAATGCACTAAAAGTCTCTAAAACTGCCAGTATAAAAGTATCTCACTACCTATTTTTATTTCAGAAGAGGTAATATAATTGCCAATATTTCTGAATATTTCAGCCAAAGCTTTGAAAATGGAATGGTGTAAGGTACAGTGTTCGAGTTGTTTTTCACTATGGAGCTTTATTTATAGTAAGTAATGTTTACAGAGACTGTTCCTTGAATGTTAAGTTGAAAGGGACCTTGAGAAGTTATGGAATCTGTCTAGGAACCTTTCCACATCCAGTCAAAGCCATGATTAGACCATGATGGGACTCCATCCAATATATTTTTAAATGCCTCAAAGAAGGGGATATTCCATTATTAATTTTATATTATACCTAAAATATTTTTTCTGGTTGATACTAGAAACTGTGAACAGCTAGGAATCATTCTCTGACAGAGGTTAGAGATTATTTTTTAATTTTCTGTCAGTAGTTTAATGAAGAAGCTTTTAAATCTTCTTCAAAGTTTGTATTTTTAAATCCTTAGTTAAATTTGTGGCTCTCCTCTAAATCCCTGAAGTATAGATTTGGTGTATTAACCAAGCAGGGCTGCAAGCACAGGTCTTTCTTTGGGAGAAAACAATGTCTGCTTTGTAATATAAGGCTTTACATTTTAAAAATTATAGCACTCATGAAACTTACATATTTGTAGTGAAAATGGCATTATTTAATAGCCTTGTGTTGCAAACCCTTAATCAATTGATGTCTCAAGATATAAAACCATTAGTTTTCTTTATCAGAGTTTAATAGAATCTAGGATTTCCCAATAGTTCTATAGATATGGCATCTTATTGTGAGGATTTATGACTAAAATCTCATTTTTCATCCTCAGGACCAGAGAAGAGCCTAATCCCCACATGCTTTCTAGTAAAAAGAAATGCTTTGAGGCCATAAAAAGGGAAGAATGTTATCCTATGAGACATATAGTTTAATTTTAGGGTTTTTGTTTTGTTTTTTTCTGGTTTCCAGATCTTTGACCTGGACATTTTTGTGGGTAGTTTAGGAATACAGAATTATTTAATTTAGGTGGTAAGTATTGTTGAGATTGAAAGAGCTCACAGAAGTTAAAGGGTATGTGCTATTTGATGTTGGTGTAGAAGGATTGAAAAAGCATCATTCTCAAACTTCAGTTAGGATTGTTTGTTTGAGAATGATGCAAAGTCACCTGGGGGATCTTATTAAAATCAGATTCTAATGCCGTGTGGCCCAAGTTCTGTATTCCTAACAAGCTCCTAGGTAGTGCTGGTGGTCCAAGCACTTTCAACAGCAAGGTTGTAAAGGGCACGACTATAGCTTAGTTCAGTCTTTCTCTTCTTAACCTAGAAAAACAAATAGAACCCTATGGGATACTGGCATCATAGAGAGGGGTGAGGACATGGGTAGGGATGAAAAAATGACCTTTATGGTATTATTGGTATAGAGAAATATTTGTAAAACTAATTAAGAAAGTAATTTCTATTGCACAGTGGCTAGAATGTGGATATAAATCTGAACACTACATACAATGACAGCTTAGCCTGTAATTGCTGAGTTGTTTTAGTTATGAATTAATTCATACTTTATAACTAGATTTTGACTTGTTTTACTTCTCTTGAATGAAATTCATTTTTCTCTCATATCATGAATATAACAAATTGCTTTCGACAAAGAAACTTCATATACAGAAATTTGGTATTGCAAATGCCATATACCAAATAAATGTTCATATTTTGTAACTAAAGTTGACACTTAGATCCTTTGTACCAAACCCCAATAGCCTTACTTCATGTAGTACATATTTTAATTCATAGTCATTTATTAACTCAGCAATAATTATTTATTGAGCAACTCCTTATTCCTTTACAGTGCTTTCTGAATTTTTTGCCCTGATCTGTTAGGATTGTTTGTAGCAGAAAAACCCCAAATCAAAATGGTAGTATATAAACCAAAAACAAGATAATAGTGTACTTCTTTCTTTTTTTTTTTTTAAATTAAATTTATTGGGGTGACAATTGTTAGTGAAATTACATAGATTTCAGGTGTACAATTCTGTAATACATCATCTATAAATCCCATTGTGTGTTCATCACCCAGAGTCAGTTCTCCTTCCATCACCATATATTCGATCCCCCTTTACCCTCATCTCCCACCCCCACCCCCCGCCCCCTTTACCCTCTGGCAACCACTAAACTATTGTCTGTGTCTATGAGTTTCTGTTTCTCATTTGTTTGTCTTGTTCTTTTGTTGTTTTTGGTTTATATACCACATATCAGTGAAATCACATGGTTCTCTGCTTTTTCTGTCTGACTTGTTTCGCTCAGCATTACTCTCTCAAGATCCATCCATGTTGTCACAAATGTTCCTATATCATCTTTTCTTACTGCCGAATAGTATTCCAAGATGTCAAGGATCTCATCACCTTCTGTCTTGTTGCTTCCCCAAAGCATGGCCTTCCATCCTGAGATTATTACCTGGTCCAAAATGGCCACTGGGATTTCAGCCATTATGATCACATTCCAATCAGTAGAAAGGGAGAACAGGAGAGAGAAATGCGTGTTTCCTCCATCTCTGCAGGACTGTTTTTCTATCCCCTAGATCACATTTAATCACATGGTGACACTTAGCTGGAAGGATGGCTGGGAAATGTAGTCTTTATTCCCGGTGGCCATGGCCCATCTACAAAATTGAGGACACTATTACTAGGCAAACTGATCTGCAGGCCAAATCTGCCCACAGCTTATTTTTGTAAATAACTGTTTATTAAGACATAGCCATGCCCACTCATTTATTTAATTTCTGTTTTTGCTTGCAAACTACAATGGTGGAACTGAGTAGTTTTGAAAGAGGTCGATGGCCCACAAAGCCTAAAATATTACTGCCTGGTCCCTAATAGAAAATGCTTGCTGATCCTTGCTATGAAAGAAAAGGAGGGACAACCCACAGTCTCTTACATTTCTTAGACTATTTTTTTCTCCTCTCTCATCTTTAGCCAAGTGAAGCTCAGTTATAAAATCAGCAGCCTATACAAAATGCTAAAAAATAGGGTATTAGCAAGAGTTGTACATATTCTGGTACAGGATGTTAGGGAGGCCATTTGAGTAAGATGCTAAGATGTTCCCACATAGAACTATCTTTTTCATTACCTTGTTAAGATTTATAATTGTTTGCCATTTGGGTCTTGCATCAGTCTGGGCTTAATTGATGCAAACAGAATTCACTCTAGCTAGTTTAATCAGGAAGGGATTTATTACAGTACATTAAATCACATACAAAATCAAGAGCTTAAGAGTAGGAGGAAAAGAGGTGCTAAATAAGTAAATGCTAGATAGAGTTTTCAGAAATGACTCCCTAAGTATATTGCAGAGCAGGACAACCAAAAGGGCTTCTATCTTGTTCCTGATCCAGGAGCTCCAGAACACCACCACTCTGTGCTTCAGTCTAGAAATGGCATAATTAAGAAGCCACCACTGCTGCTGGCTCCAGAAATATGGTTCACACGAGCAGCATGGATGGCCTGTACCAGGTCTCTGACACCCACTGGAACATCTACTAATACTGGAGTGAAAAATTTCAAATATCTCTATGAGGAGGCCTGCCAGAAGAAACAGCAAAACTACAGAGGCAAGGCCTCTACCATACTTCCAAAGGCCAAATTTCACACAGAGTAAATCTGATTTGTCAAATCTAAATTGCATTTAGAATCCAAGCTGCAAGGGAGTCTGGAAAATGTAAATCATAGTTTCCCAGTCTCTGTAGCACGAGAAGACTGACGAGAAAAAGGGTGGAATGGATGACGGGCACCAATATTTCATGTCCTGTTCTAGAACTCTTGTTCTAGAACACGAACTCGACATCTGTATGTGATGATGTCTTTTTTCTTTTTTTTTTGACTCTGACAAGTCAGTATGTTAATCTATCAACAGTCTCCCTCAACTTGGTCCAACCATGAACATTTTATATTCTCAGAAGTATACCAAAATCAGGCAATCGTATGTTTGCCATAATTTTTATGATTGGATCAGTGCCTTCATACAT
This sequence comes from Rhinolophus sinicus, assembly GCF_057876585.1. Classification (NCBI taxonomy): domain Eukaryota; kingdom Metazoa; phylum Chordata; class Mammalia; order Chiroptera; family Rhinolophidae; genus Rhinolophus; species Rhinolophus sinicus. Next base: position 127,506,345 of record NC_142501.1, read on the forward strand.
ATTTTTGGCCAGAACTCTTTCATCAATAAAATATCCCTTGGAAACATACACAAGTAAATAAGTAATTAGCTGCTCTCATTGAAGCAGCAGTAGAGGCTTATGGTAGAAATATTTCCTAATCTTTGTATATTGCAGGTGCTCACTTATGTCTCCCAGACTCCCATAAATGGGGACCATGTGACTGCATTCTGGTCAATGGAACGTGTCACTGTCAAACTGGCCCTAAAACCCACCTTGAACTCTCCATTTCTCCTTTCCTTTATTGCAGCAACAGCAGAGACCTTATGTTGATATAGTGGCCTCACACAATGGTGATAGCTGGACCTTGGATTTACGAGATGGAAGAGAAGACCTTTGACCTGCACTGGCATTTGTGGAGTGAGAAACAAACATTTGTGGTATGAAGTCATGGAGATTGTATGTCATCACAACAGAGCCTGTCGCTTTTGATACATATGGGCCTGAGGTCCTATAGTCACCACCTCTCATCACTCCACCTCCAACCTTTTGCTGCATCTTCTACCCCTGCTCCCATCTCCTAAGGCAACTCCTACAACTATTTCTGGGGACCAGAGTTTGTAAGCTATTACTTTAGACTGTTAAAATACCCTCCCCTCTAGTTTTAGAATTTAAAAGACTGTATAAAAATGAGCATTACAATTACAGATAAAGCCAGGAATGACTGTAAGCAGGGTGGGAAGGCAGGCACTGATCTTCTCCCATCGCACTTCATTGAGAACAGTCCTGAATTTATGTTTTACATATAGAACATCCACTGCTCAGAAAGAGTGCAAAAACCATTCTTTTCATATTTTTAAAGTTTTATATATGGAGTCTAGTTTCTTTTTCTGGAAAAGGCATTGTTCGTCAAAGTGGTATAATTTGATATCATTTGAATCTGACTTTTCCATAGAAATGATGTTAAAATAGGGACTAAGCGTGAAGACTAAAAGCCCAATTTCTGAAATAAAAATTACCACAGATACTGTATTTAATGAGGCAAAATAGTATATTTGATTAGCATATTGAAATAAAGTTATTCCAATAATTGGGAAGATATATTAAGCAATCACAGAACATTGTATTTAATAAGGAACATTACCATAGTATACTGTAACCAAACAACCCATGAAAAGGAATCTCAACAAATAGGTCGCAAAATTCAGGAGGTCTTCTCTAAAAGAGTGACAGGGTTTTAGGGGAAACTTTGGTTACAGACCTATCTCATGACTCACTCAGGGATTTGATGACTTTCATCAAACGTTACTCTGTAAAGTTCAGGCATCAGAGATCAAGCAGTTGATCTTCTTGATATGTTGGAGGTTGGACTAGGTTTCTGCAAACTTCTTTGGGATCCAGGGTGTTCATGCATGTCTAGGGGGTCAGGGGCAAAAATGTGAATGGACTGAATGTGGATCTCTCTGTTTTTACAAAGCGAGCTTCTCATCTGTTCAGACTCAACCTAGATACCACCTCCTCAGGAAGACCTTCCCTGATCACCTTCTCTAAAATAGCTGTGCCCTCTTCCCCCTGTCAATTCCCAGACCTCTCTTTACCATATTTTCTTCATATCACATGTCACTAATTGAAATTGTTATGTATTTTCCTATTTCTTCACTAGCGTATAAGCTCCATGAGAGGAGAGCATTTATTTCATACCACTGTATCCTCAACAAATATCATATTGCCTGGTACATAATAGGCACCCAATATTTCTTAGGTTTCCCTAGAGATTATTATTAAGTATCATGTAAAATGCACATTTCGTTCAATTATATTCCTCTGTTATTACACAGGAGCACTACTGATGGGGTGGTAAGGCGTTAGGGGAGGGGAAGCATTCTGTAGTCCTGGGATTAGGTCTCTCTCGGTCTTTTAGTGAGACTGTGCCCTGGGCTGTGACCTTCACGTGAGCTTATCAGTGTCTCCTCCCTGCCCACACCCCCCACCCCACCTTAGGTATGACAGATGTTTAGAATGGGATAGAGTGGGGTATTTCCCTTCCTCCAGATCAGTTATGCTCTGATATAACTTCCATAGTTTAGGCTCTTGAAACATAGTTTTATTGAAGACAGGTCTTGTTAAGAACAGTAGAATACTCTGGGAGTATTTAGAACGGCTATTTTCCCCTCCCTCAGACCCTCCTCGGAGTTTTTAATCCTCAAACTTGTCCACATGAAACCTCCAGAAATTTGCCAATTCCAATGTAGGGTTTTCTACTCTGGCATGGTTCCTGAAGGTTTCTCCTGGTAGGATCCACCTGTCTGTCTCTATAGTTTTGGAGCAGAGGTTTGCCCTGTGACCTCCATCCTCTGATGGACCTAAAAGGAGTTGTTGACTTTCAGTTTGTTCAGCTTTTTTTCTTTTGTGTGGATGGGAGAGACAACATCTAAGCTTCTTACGTGCTGGGCTAGAAACTGGAAATCCTTCAATATTTTAAAAAAATAACTGAATAGATGCTATAAGAATGTACAGCTATCAGCTGGTTCACTATGATTGTTTGTTCTAGTTTTGCAAGTCTGAATTTTATTTTAACCAATCGCATCATAACTGTACAGGAATAGATGAGTTTCCATTCGAGTGAATGGTACCTCTCAAACCTCATGACAATCCCTGATATTTTTTTACTACAACAGACTGTTTGCATAATACAGAGAGTAGTACATGTAAGTTATATTACCCATTAGTCAATAACTCCCTAACTGAAAGCAACATATTCTAAATGTATTGATGATGTGCTATAGACTAAGTGGCAATAACAGATACTACCAAAAGTCACTGGTTCAAACATAATAGAAGGGTATTTCTTTCTCATGCAAACAATCTGGAGGGAAGTGGTTGCCCTGTTTGGGTGGGCAAAAGATCATGGAAAGACCAGGTTCTTTCTGTGTTGTTACTATGGTGTCTGTCTAGCTAAGTGGTTGAAACTGGCTCAGCTGTTTGTCTACAGTTCAGCCTGCAGAAAGGGATCATGAGGGAATCTAGAGAGCAAGCAATTTTTTTTGAAGTGTCTGATGTGGAACTTGCACAATCACCGCTGCTTACTTTCCACTGGCACAGACAGTCCAATGGCCAACTAGCTGCAAGGGAGGCTGGGAATTCAATCTTAAGCTGTGTGGCTAGATAAGGGAGGATGGACTGAGGATCAGTTAGTGATCAACACTGTGTGACTCTATGTGTGTATAAAATGACCTTGCTTAGAAGTTTTAAATGCATTTTGAAGTCTGACAAAAGTACCTGTGTTTACTTTTGTGATATCAATACTAGTAACTTTCTCGTCTTAAAAGTATGTTCAAATGAAAATCTTACACAAAATACACAGAAGACACTCCAGGAAATGAACCTTAGTATTTTGCTGAGCTTTAAAGAGAATATGTAATCATGGTGCTGGCTGTTTAACTATGAAGGACTACATATGATCCAAATATAAAAGTGTGTGTGTGTGTGTGTGTGTGTGTGTGTGTGTGTGTGTTTGTTTCAGGTGAATCAGTTTTAACATAGTGTTCCATTTGAAAAAAATATATACTCCAGCAGCCCAAAGTAATTTACAAGGAATTTGAATATTCTATGTGCATTTCTCAAGAAATGTTAAGGAGATCGATGTTATAACCTACAACAATACTTTTTAAAATACTTTCTCTCTTCCACACTTCTTGCATACCACATATTTGTTCCAGAGCCTTCCCAAACTCCCTCATCTTGACATCCACCTTTTATGGCTCTTCTATCTTCTTCCTCCTGCCTTCACCTCAAGCTCTTTCTTCTTTAGACCAATTTAGAATTGAGCTTCTTTTTATAGTTTCATTTCTGCTTTGCTCATTACCTGGATTCTCCACAAGAAAGAACCCAGGGCTGACCCAGAAAGCCAAAATCTTTTCCCCTTTTTTCATGCAACTCTGGCCTGGTAGCTCTCCCTGTCTCCTAATTTCGCATTACAAAAATACCAAGAACTGAGACTGGCAAAGAAAAAAATGCCTCAGATGGTGGGGGAGGGTAAAATCTGCACAGACAGGAATGGGGAGGCTATGAATACTTACACATTAAAATGTCTTGTTTCCATCACACATATATCATTAAGAGCTCAAGTGAGGATAATGTGGATGGCTATAACTCCAAAACAGATGGAAAAGCTCTCAGTTTAAAAATATCCACAAAGCTGGATTTATGCAGATGTTCCACCTGAAGGCAGAGCTGAACAAATTAATGCTCACAGTGGACTAAGAAACTCTAATCTATAAAGTGAAAAGGGAAGGGAAGGAAACTGAAAATTATTGAGCACTTACTCAAGTATTGTGTTAAGGTCTTTAAACAATGTCATGTCATTTAAAACCCCCAATAACACTTCAGATCAATGTTCTCAGCTTGGGGATCTACAGACCATATTCTCACTAGTACCCGAGTGGTGAGATTTTAAAATGCTGTGATTTGACATCAAAAATAATATTAAATGTTCAACACTATGTAGTATAAGTGACTGACAGTAAGATTTTGATTGCAGAGGCATCCATCTCAAAGACATCCATCTCTAATCAATATAATCAATATAGTGCCAGCTGTATTATACTCCTACAGCTATACAATTGGATAAGGAATCGGGTGGCCCCCACCCATGATGCTCTTGGTAACCTGGATAACTGACCACTTGAGTGATCCTGCTTTCCCTTTCCCAAGCCCTAATTCCTGCTCTTATATTTTAAATTCTCCAATAAAGAGTGAACCCACAAAACCCTAGGCACCCCACCCTTGGGCTCAATAAAGTTAGAACCCCAAGTCCACGCTCCCTCCCTCTCTCTGGGACCTATGAGTAACAAACATTTCTTTTTAAGTTCCCCGATGGTTGTTGCTGAGATGTGTCTTGCAATCATAATAAGAACTACAAAGGCTGATCCAGCCACAACATTGGCTCTGGTTGAGGGAAATGTGTGTGGGGCCTCCCGCAAGTAATATAGGCCCAGCTGAGTGCCCTCAGACGTTTGTAGTCAATGTCCATAGGCTGAGACCACATGAAACACATGAGCAAATTCAGGATCATCAGGAGAAATATCTTATAATTTTATAATAATATATATCTTATGATAATCTTATAATAATCTATTTTATAATATTATAATATGTCTTATAATAATAATACTTATAACCAAAGAGTCTCATCGTAGCTCATTGTGCTACTTTAATTGAGGTAAATTAATGAGATAGGCACAAAGGCAGATTTAATATGTAAATGACACACATATGACAAGTAGAGCTCAAAACACCTCATATTGTTTGAAATGAGTGATGGTTTTGCAGGAGCTCCAGTTCAGAACAGGACTAAGAGATGTGAGTTATCACCTGCCGTATGATAGTAAAGTCATATTCTAAAGGATGCATCATGGCGGTATCATATTAGTATTATGAGCTATAGTTTGGTATAAGCAAAATGATACCACATTGTTAATGCTGTTTCTTTGAATGTTGTTGTTTTCATGAGTATTTTAACAAATTTACAAATTTGTGTTAATTGTTATCAGTATGGTAAATGGGATTATTCTTCCCAGTTTTTCACTTCCTCTCTAGTATAGATTTATACAGCCAAGCTTGTGTCCTGTGACTTTGCAGCCCCTGTCACTAGAGAAGGCAGACTGTTAGAGAAGGCTGGAAAAAAGGCAACGTGTGTGACGTGGCGGTGAGACATGAGCAAAACTGTCCCATTTAATAACATGCAGGCAAAAAAGTACACAAAATGAACTCGTGGCATTGGACAAGGACGTTCTGGGTCGAGTCAGAATGTCGATAATGTGAATAGGCTGCAATTTGCTGCATTTGAAAAGGTACAATGAAACACCGATCAGCTCAGAAAAGAATTGGCCAGTTTATAAGGAAAATAGAGAGGGAATGTAGACAGCATAGAAATTCCAGAAGCTGTAGGGTTGGTAAATAAAATTGTTTCTGGTTTCCAATCAGTAAATGATAAAATTGAAAAAAAACACCTTGGATTGGAAAGACCTACTATAATAGCCTCACGGAAATGAGAAAATCCTGGCATGATCCAAGACAAACCTCAAGGCAATGTCCAACTGTAGGTACCTTTACTTGGACAAAATGACTTTTAGAAGAAAAGTGATTCACTAAGTGGTCCCACTGATGCCTGATGCACACAATGTACTTGTAATTAAGTCTAGAGAGACGTGCCTCACAAATTTTACAAGTGTGGCTTTTGGCACATGGAATTGCTAGTAATTAACTGCATCAAAAACCAACAGGTTTTTAAGAGCTGTGTTTTTAAAAGTACAACCATGCTAGATTAGAAGAGACTGACTTTGAGAAAGATAAAAGAGCTGTGGGCTCTCAACTACAGTAGGAGCCCAAGTAGGTGAGAGAGCGGCTCAGATTCGCCAATACTTTCTTAAGATGTGGTCAGGAAGGATGAGGGAAAAGGACGGTCATGTGTGAGGCACAGTGGGGACACGGGAGAACAATGGACTGGAGCTTCGACCCAGGGAGCAGAGCCAGGGTCTAAAAAAAATAGAAAAAAAAAAGGAATGTTTCCAACCCCAGGGGAAAAGTGGTCAATACTTTCATAATAGGATTTTGGAGTTCTTATGGACCAGTGACCACTATATATCTCACTGTTATTCCTTGTCCCCATTTCACGATTGTATGTTGGCCTGTAGGGGACAGATTTTTTTTGGTCTTTTTGTTTATAAAATAGCTGGCGCAAGAAGAGCCACATCTGGCCCCAATGTAGAGCACAGATCATGGAACTTTGAGCCTGATGCTGTGATTGGATGAGGCTTTGGCATATTTTGAGGGCCAGTGGGGGAATACATCATGTCAGGGAGCAAAGTGACGTGATGTATTCTGTGACACAGAATTCTGTGAGGGATATGGTGCTGAACTATCATTCTCCGTTTTTCACTGCCTCCCAGTTATAGATTCATACCTCCATGCTTGTAGCCATGAGACTTTGCAGAACCTCCATGAGAGGAAGCAGCATATATTTCACTGCCCCATGGAGGCTGGACTTAGCTGGAATGTTAATGAACACAACACAAGATGAGGCTTTAAGTGTGTGTGAATGATTTGGTTTGGCCTGTGGGGTCCTGTATACATCATTAAAAATAACCCACCCCCACCCCACAAATCAACCAACCAACAACAAAAAACCACCATTTTCCAGGTAGTTTCCAATCCCAGAACGTAGACCTGGGGAACAGACTGAATCTACTTGTAACCTGGTGCTAATCCTCACCTACCCCAGCTGAGACCACTGTGAATAAGGGAAACAAATATTTAATTTATAATTTACTGAAATTTTGGGGGTTATCAGTTATGCAGCATTATTTTCATACTAGTTGACTAATAAAATTGATATAAGAAGTATAAGCATAAAGAATTTACACCTAGTTTTATGTTTATACATATTTCAGTTGTATTAAATTAGAAAACATTTCAAGACATTGAGTCAACACTAGGGTCCAGTTGTTTTTAAAGGTCTCCACATATTAATCAAATCTTGGAAACCTTGCCTTAGAGAGTTCTGATTAACCCCATTTTATGGATGAGGAAACTGAGGCAACTCAGAGAGACTAGTGGCTTCTTTAAGTCATAGGGTCTGACTAGCGCCTGCCTGACTTCAACATGACAATTTTTCTACTCTATGTCTTGCTGCCCCTTTTTATTAGTTTTAAGTAGCTTCTTTTTTGTTTATTAAATTAAAATTCAATGTAAGGGCATACAGAGATCAAAGGAAAGAAAAAAATGTTTTCTAAAAAGAAAGATAGAAAGGAAAACGATAAACTGCCAAATTCAGATGATGAAACTTGGCAGAATAACTATAAGCAAAACTCTGAGTGTCCAAATCCTGTCAGAGATTTTCACCATCAAAGGATTGACATATGAAGCTCATGTGTCACTACGATTAACAGGCAAGAACGGTGCTTTCAAAATACTTCAAAACTTGTGACCATCCACCTATAAGATGGATACTGACATCAAAGTATGCAGCCCCCCAAAAAAACAGCACTGGAGAATCCTGAAGAATTAGACCTGGAATGAAAGGACTTTTGGAAATAAAACTGCAGATTACAAAACAAGTAGATTCTTTTAATGTTCAAGAGAGCTTTTCTTCTTTAAATTTTCCTCATTGGAGCATAATTTGAGTCGTTTCAGATGTTAATCACATCACGGAGGGGGAAATCCCTCCAGAGTATAATTTTTTCATGTGGCTCAATGTTAACAGGCCTTTTTAAACGTGGAAGAAACTCGTAAGCTGCTTGGGATAGTTTTCACAAACTGTCCACAAGACGCGCCATTCGGAAACCTGTTGTCAGTCAGGCTGTGGTGAGAGCCTTCGCTTCCTTAGATCATTGCCTCCTTTGGGTGAGGAGAGACGCTAAATGCTACAGACACTTCAGCAGCCTCAACTCCTCCTTGTCTGTCTATGGTTGCTTTCACAGAGACAAGATGATAATAAGAATATGTTGTTTATGAGCATTACTTCCCCAGAGAACGTTGTGGGAGTACTAAAGTGGCAAAAAGAAGAAAAGGGAAAACTACTACTTAAGCAAAGGAGGAGGTTAAATCCTCTCCCTAGCCAGCCACCTCTACCCAATTTCCTCACTTTAGAAAACTCTATTTCCAAAACATCTCAAAAGATGCCCACGTTTTAATTTATGGGCCATCTCTTGGATAAAAGTACTCAACTCTTACATATGCACAGTGGGACACAATTGCTCTGGAAGCAGTTTTGAATGAGAGAAGGACAGTTAATCCATGGATAGGCAATGTCTTCCAGGAAAAAAAAAAAAAGGCAAAGTGGTTTAGGCTGGGGAGGTGAAATTCCTTATAAAGGTGGCCCTTTAGATTCACTGTCCTGGGAAGGTCACACTGTAGTTTGAAGGTTCTTTCAGCGAATCCAGTGTTCTTGATTATATTGATGGCCTCTGGGGCAGAGAGAGCAATTGTTTCACAAGAGCAAGTTTGTTCTGAAACATTGTGAGGAAAATAACACTTCAGACAAATCAAATTGGCATCAATGAAAAATCATAAATTTTTAATTTCTTCGGACAAATTTGAGACTCCAATGGTTATTTTAATTACTGATGAATGGATTGCTTGCTCTTTCCATGATCATAGAGAGACTACTTCATTTTCCTCTCTTTCTTTTCTGCATTCCTCAACTCCTTTCCTTGGAGGACTGATGCATCCAATTCTTTGTGTCATTGGGATACAGATATAGAAAAGGAGAATAGCAAGTTTTGGAAAGTGTGAGGATATGTCTTACTCGCAGTGTAGTGTTTGCAATAAAAATTCTTTAAAAAACATGTTGAGTTTCTAAGATGTTTGAAACAAACTGATATGAGCAAAATGGGTATAAATGCCTATTTTGTCAATATTGAAATATATTGGAGTTTATTAATTGAATGAAATATGAAAATACTCTCAAAAACTTCAAGTAACATGTCTAATTTTAAAAAATTGGATTGGATTTTTTATTTTCTCTGATATTAAAGTTAGATGTGAAGTGATTACACTTACTGTTAGATACCTGAAAAAAGTGTGACATATTACTGATACATAGATCTGACGTTAACACTGAAATTTGATATAGTTATGTCTTATGTAGGACACTGTACATACCCTTATCTTTAGTAATTTATTTTGGGTAGGTATATTAGATTATTTTTGTTTTAAAATTCTTTTAAAATCAAGAAAATTATTTTTTAAACAAGAGAAAAATAACCAAATTTAGTTACATACATATGTGTGGAAACCCCACATACATGCACGGTTCCAGGAAATTTATTCTTTACCAAGTATTTTAACAAACTTATTTGTATAAAAAATAAAATTTTCTCATTAAAATAGAAGAAGATACACATAACTGGAAGCATATACCATGTTCATGGATAGGAAGAATTAACATAATTATAATGTCCATACTACCCAAAGCAATTTATAGATTCAATGTAATCCCTATCAAAATACCAATGGCATTTTTAACAGAACTAGAACAAATATATGGAATGATAAAAGACATCAAATAGCCACAGCAATGTTTAAAAAGAAGAACAAAGTTGGACGTATCACACTACTTGATATCAAACTTCACTACAAAGCTATAGTAATCAAAACAGCATGGTATTGGCATAAAAACAGACATGTAGATCAATGGAACAGAATAGAGAGCCCAGAAATAAACCCATGCCTATATGGTCAGTTAGTTTATGACAAAGGAGGCAAGAATATACAATGGGGTAAAGACAGTTTATTCAATATATAGTGTTGGGAAAACTAGACAGATACATGCAAAAAAAAATTAAACTAGACAACCTTCTTACACCATGTACAAAAATAAACTCAAAATGGGTTAAAGACTTAAATATAAGACCCCAAACCATAAAATTCCTAGAAGAAAGCATAGGCAGTAAACTCTCTGGCATTGCTCTATCTTCTTGGGCAAGGGAAACAAAAGAGAGAAAAAAAAAAAAACAGATGGGACTACATCAAACTGAGAAGTTTTTGCACAGCAAAGTAAATCATCAACAAAATGAAAAGGCAACCTACTGAATGGGAGAAGACATTTGCCAATGTATCCAATAAGGGGTTAATATACAAAATTTATAAAGAACTCATGCAACTCAACACCAAAAACCTAACAATCCAATTAAAAAATGGGCAGAGGACTGGAATAGACATTTCTCCAAAGAAGACATACAGGCGCCCAATACCCATATGAAAAGATACTCAATGTCACCAATCATCAGAGAAATGCAAATTAAAACCATAATGTAATGGTTGTATGAGATGTCAAAGGGGTAGTAGATTGGAGGAGGGGGGTCATCACTTTGTGAGGGGTATAAATAATAAATGTCTAACTATTACATTGTTTTGTACACCTGAAACTAATGAAATAAATAAAGTAACATAAAAACTTTAAAAAAAACACAATGAGATGTCACCTCACACATGTCAGAATGGCTATCATAAATAAATCAACAAACAACAAGTGTTGGTGAGGATGTGGAGAAAAGGGAACCCTTTGTGCACTGTTGGGATTGCAAATTGTTGTAGCCACTATGGGAAACAGTATGGAGTTTCCTCAAAAAATTAAAACTAGAACTACTTTATGACCCAGCAATTCCACTTCTTGGTATTTATCTGAAGAAATCCAAAACACTAATTCAAAAAGATATATGCACCCCTAAATTCATTGCAGTATTATTTACAATAGCCAAGATATGGAAGCCACCTAAGTGCTCATCGGTAGACAATTGGATAAAGAAGTGGTACGTATGTACAATGGAATATTTCTTTTCCACAAAAAATGAAATCTTACCATTTGTGACAACAAGGATGGACCTAGAAGGTATTATGCTAAGTGAAATAAGTCAAACAGAGAAAGACAAATATATGATTTCACTTCTATGTGGAATCTAAAGAACAAAATAAATGAACAAACAAAACAGAAACAGACTCATAGATGCAAAGAACAAACTAATGGTTACCAGATGGGGTGGAGAGATTAAGAAGTACAAATTGGTAGTTACAAAATAGTCATAGGGATGTAAAGTACAGCATAGGGAATATAGTCAATAATATTGTAATAACTATGTATAGTGCTGGGTGGCTACTAGACTAATCAGGGTGGATCACTGCATAAATTATATAAATGTTTAACCACTATGTTGTACATCTGAAACTAATATAAAACAATATTGAATGTCAATTGTAATTGAAAATAAATTTTAAAAATCCCAAAACTTTATCATTAAAAAATTTCAAATTATTCAGAGGTACATACACAACATTCAAATCTCCCTGATAACAGTTTAACACTTTGGTGTATATTCTTCTGGATGTTACACATACACCCATACACAAATGGATTTTCAACAAATATTATCAGCCCCCCCCCCCAACGTTTTTCTATGTCAGTATATAAAGTATATTTCATTTTTCTAAGCAATTATATAGTATCAATATGTACTAGAATTTATTTTAACTATTCCTCTATCATTTGGGCATTTAGGTTATTTCCAATTAAATTTATATTACAAATAATACTATAATAAACTATACTTGATTAGACTTGGCACATTTAAAATATTAGTAGATGCTATCTAATTATCATTCAAAACACTACCAGTTTATAATTATATAAAAAATAGACAAGAATTTTTCCAAAATTCCTTTGGAGTTTTGTACAAATAATTACACCATTAACCAAAAGAAAGAAATTTAAACACTTCCTTTCCAGTTCTTACACATTTTTTTTTCTTTTCTCAACTCATTAATTGAATGTGGAAAGGAAGTGGTAATATCCACCATCCTTGCCTTGATCATATCTTCAGTGAGACCATTTTTATAGTTTTGCCAGTGAAAATGATACTTACTGTAGGCTTTTGATATCATTTATCAGATTAAAAGAATTGTTATGAACTGAAGTTTTGTGCCACCCCTCCTCCCCCAATTCATATGTTGAGGCCCTAACCCCCAGTGTGATGGTATTTGGAGGTGGGGTCTTTGGGAGGTAATTATATTTAGATGAGGCATAAGGGTGGGGCTCCCATGATAGAATTAGTGTTCTCAGAAGAAGAGGAAGAAAGAACTCTCTCTCTTGTATGCCATGTGGGGACACTGGGAGAAGGTGGCTGTCTATAAGCCTGGAGGAAGGAGGGTCCTCAGAACCAGAGCATGTTGGCACCTTGATCTCAGACTTTCATCCTTGAGAGCTGTGATAACAGATTTCTGTTGTTTAAGCCACCCAGTCTATACTGTTTTGTTATGGAAGCCTGAGCTAACTAATATAAGAGTTTTCTTTGAACTCAAACAGGGTGTGCTCAGAAACAAGCAAACAGAAAGTCTAATTCAAAGGGGCTTAAACATTAAAGGCATTTGTTATCTCCCTTAAGAATGTCAGAGTTTCAGGGAATTCCAGGGCTGGGTAACCTTACAAATCCATCAAGGGCCTGGGTTCCTTCATCTTTTCTAATTGTCTGCACATTGTGTTTCCATTGAGGTATTCCTTCCTTTTCTCATGATCTTGAAATTGCTGCTGCAGTTCCAGGTATCTCATTCATATCACAACTTTTTGAGGCAGAAATGGGAAGGGATATTTGTGACTTTTGCAAAGTGAGGAAGTCTTTTCAACCCTCTGAAACATACTTACACTAATGTCTCACTGCCCAAAATTGAGTCCAGGACAATGACCACCACGATTAGCTTGCTTCAGTGAACACTTACTACTGAGCCTGGGAAGAAGTCCAGCCTTCTTGGCAGATTGGTTGTATTAGTTATGGTTGCCTAACAAATTATTCCCCAAATTTAGCAGCTTACATTTATTTACTATACATTTATTATCTCACACAGTTTGTGGCAGTGGAATCTGGGAATGGCTTAGGTGAGTGGTTGTGACTGAGGTAACCTTTAATGAGGTCACAGGAAAGTTGTCAGATGGGGTGGCAGTAATCTGAAGGCCTGACTGGGGATGGAGGGTCCAGAATGGTTCACCCACATGGCTGTTGGCTGGGGGCTTCACATCTTTGCTATGTGAACATCTCCACACGGCTGCTGATGACATGGCAGCTAACTTCCCCTTAGGGCACTACAAGAGAGAGCAAGGAGAAGACCATGTTGCCTTTTATGATCTAAGTTCCTAAGTCACACACTGCCACTTCCACTGTATTCTATTCATCATAAGTGAGTCACTTATTAGGCTCTCCCTCTTGAAGAGAGGAGTATCAAAGATTTTGTGGACATATTTGAAAAACACCAAAATTGCGATAATAAACCCAGCAAATTAGAACCTCAAAATAGAAAAATCAACTCAGGATGTAGCCCTTCAGCTAAGAATCACTTCCTTCCTTTACCCCAGCTACCCCCAGATGCTTTTCATACTCTTCTCTGGCTTCTTTTTTAAAATAATCGTTTTATTAAGATATAATTCACAAACCATAAAATTCATCCTTGAAAAGTGTACAGTTTAGTAGTGTTTTTTTTTAGCATATTCACAGAGCTGTGCAACCATTACTACTATCTAATTTTAGGCCATTTTCATTATCCCCCAAAGAAACCCTCTATGGATTAGCAATCCCTGCCCATTGTTCTCTCCCTCTCCCCCCAGTTTCCTGGGAATCACTAATCTACTTTCTATGGATTTGCATATTCAAAACATTTTATGTAAACGAATCATACAGTATGTGGCCTTTTGTGATTGGCTTCTTTCACTTAGCATGATGTTTTCAAGCTTCAGCCATGTGTTTGTGTGTGTGTATGTGTGTTGTTTGTTTATTTTGAACTTTTTTCAAAATATTTAATATGGAAAAATACATCTTGTCCCTTCAAAATAGGAAGGGGAAGCACTTTTCTGTGTTTTCCCCCCACCCCCACCTCTGCTCCCCCCTCAAAATGTGTTGCTTTTCAGCAGAACATTTAACTACTGTGGATGGTGAAGAATTCTGTGCCGGAGATTTCAAAAGGCACGTTCAAAGCTGCCAAAAGTTGGGTATGATTACTAAAGGTAAATTAAGCTTAAAGTAAGCACAACCATTTATTTTTAAAACATGATTTTATAGAGAAAATATCTGCCCAGAACTTACATTGTGAACTAGTTTTTTTTAAATGATAGAGGCATATTCAATGGTTTAGCATCACTTCTTAAATTATGCAAAATGACCATTACAAAATTCTAAAACATGTATTCTAGAATGTGTGAAAATAAAAGATCTTTGTTGGCAATAAAATAAAACTATATAATACTTCATTAGCTAGAAGACAGCTTCTTTGCAGCTGCAGTGCACAAATGAAGGTTTATTCGTTGTTAATTCTATCAAAACATTGTCACTTTTCTGGTTCTCTTTAAACTATCAATGCTGAACAGATTTCATTCTGGCTGGGTGAAATGTGGACACACGTTATCCAGGTTAAAACCCTTTCTTGTGTGTTTGTATGCAATTGAGAATTTATCCAGCGATGTGTTTTTTAGTTATGGTAAATTAACATGAGATCTACACTCTTAGCAAATTTTTTAAGTGTATAATACGGTATGTTTGTCTATAGGCACAATATTGTACTGCAGAGCTCTAGAATTTATTTATCTTGCATAACTAAAATTTTACAAATGTTGATTTGTAACTCCTCATTTCCTCTCTCTCCCCCCAGCCCCTGGCACCACCATTCTATTCTTTGCTTCTATGAATTTGACTGCTTCAGATTCCTCATAGAAGTGGAATCATGCACTATTTGTCCTTTTGTGACTGGCTTATTTCACTTAGCATCATGTCCAACATGGTCCATCCATGTTGTCATGTATTACAGGATTTCCTTCTATGGGTTAGCACTGTGGGGTAGAAAGAGCATAGAAATAATTGCAATTGCTTTAAAAGGCATAAACATGTGACTATGCTATTGTTACTTTGTTTTTTTATATCTGTGTAGTTTTTGATTACTATGATTTATTTCAATCAAAAAAGAAGATACTTGTTGGATCAGCATGATCTAGCAAGTTTAGGTATAACTAAATGGATTTTTCAGAATCTTGACTTCAGCTGGGCCACTTTTTGTTTTTAAACACTTTATCAAGGTAGGCATACATATTGAAACATATAGCATAGTACATATATTAAAGTCTACCATTTGATAAACATATTTATTTATCAAATGGTACACTTTAATATATGCACTATATATATATATATGTGTATATATATACATATATATATATATATATATATATATATATATATAGTGGAATATATATGTATGTATTTGCATCCATGAAACTATCACCACAATCAAGATAACATTTCTGTCACTCT
This sequence comes from Rhinolophus sinicus, assembly GCF_057876585.1. Classification (NCBI taxonomy): domain Eukaryota; kingdom Metazoa; phylum Chordata; class Mammalia; order Chiroptera; family Rhinolophidae; genus Rhinolophus; species Rhinolophus sinicus. The sequence goes on from NC_142501.1 coordinate 127,522,145, forward strand.
CAAGTTTTCTCTTGGTCCTTTCTGTTCTTTCTAAATCCTTCCACCAGTCCACTACTGTTTGTCACTGAAGATTAGTTTGAATTTTGTAGAGTTTTCAATAAGTGAAATAATCAACTATATACTCTTTTTTTGTTTGGCTTCTTTCAATCAGCGTAACTATTTTGGGATCATCAATATTGTTGTGTTTCCAGTTTGGGGCTATTATAAAAGAGCTGCTATGAACATTTTTGTACAAGCCTTTGTATGGACATACGCTTTCTCTTCTCTTGAGTAAATACCTAGGAGTGGAAATGCTGGGTCATATGGTAGATATATGCTGAACTTCTAAAAAACTGCCAAATTATTATCTAAAATGGTTATGCCAAGCCACATCCTACCAGCAGGATATGAGAGATCTATTTCTTCCACATCATCACCAACACTTGGTATGGTCAGTCTTTTTGAGTTTAGGCATTCTCATTCTAATGGGTGTGTAGTGGCATTTCACTGTGGTTTTTAACTTGCATTTCCAGCTGGGCTACTTTGATGCTCTAAGGAGGCAGAATGATATAGTGGGATTATTGTGTCCCTTTATAGTTCTGTGGTGTTGGATAAGTTATGTAATGTGACTCTGTCCTTGATTTACTTATCTAAATAATAAAGATGATAGCTACACTATATAATTTAACAAAGGTGTTATTAACATTAATGGACACAGTGAATGTAAAATGCTTTGTAAACTACATAAGTATTACATATTATGATGATGGTTAAATTGTTGCATGATTTTTGGCAAATCAACTTATTTGAGGATTACTTTCCAGTTGTATAAATTGAGGGGCTAAATCAGGTGATCTCTAAATTTCCTACAAGTACAAAAAGGTTCTTGTCTAAAAAATATGATACTGATGTTCCAATACCACACATATAACACATTTATGGAAAAGTACTCCTTAATGTGGAAAAAATGATAGCTAAACATTAAAAAACCATGCGTACTTTGTAATTTCGTATTATTTTAGCTATGCCAGATTTTAAAATTCTGCCACAGATTTCTATTTTTCTGTGTTCTATGTGGAGATGGTTAGTAATAAGTCTTTGCTTTGTTTCTGTAATTATTCTGATCTAAAAAGAAAGCAATTTTAGCATTTATACATAAACTCATCTTCTGTATTCTAAATTCAAAATAATGTTATAGTTTCACTAAATATCATGCAGTCAGTTCAAAGAATTTTTGTAAACTTAAAAAAAAACTGTATCTGGCTATTCAGATCAAGAGTCAGGCCAAATTTTGGGATGATAAAAGGTCTGAGAACCACTTTTATTTGGATTTGTATATAAATGAAATCATTTGAGGAACACCTAACTGAAATTGAGAAGACCAAGGGAATAGCAGTATAGAGTTATTAGAAAGATGCCAGCTTCTTTATTTTAATAATGTTCTGCCAAACATCTGTTTTATTGCTTAAAGTCAGGTAAACAAAAAATATGAAGTTTGATAGAATAGCATCTCAAAGTTGATTTTTAAATTATTAAGAGATTTAAGAATATAGCTTGTGTCTAATCAGTGTATTTCATAGCAGTTGGCTCAAACACATTTATTCCCTGAAAATTTTGGTGACTTCATTGATGTATTATGATACAGTTTAACTGCATGGTTTGAAATGTATTCACAGTGACATGTTTTACCTTCAAGTTTTCTTGAATACATTATAATTCATCCATATTCCATAGAGTTTAACAATCACATATTAAATAGAAGAGAGATAGTAGAAAGTAGGAGCCAATTTCTTCCTTCATATTTTCTGGTATTTATTAAATTGAAAACTGACAAAGTTACATGATTTTCTCTCTCTCTTTTTTTTCACAGATAAAATCATTTTTATATTAAATTTATTGGGGTGACATTGGTTAGTAAAATTATTTGGGTTTCAAGTGTTCAATTTTATAATACATTATCTATATATTGCATTGTGTATTCACCACCCAGAGTCAGTTCTCCTTCCATCATCATGTATTTGACCCCCTTTACCCTCTTCTACATCCCTCCTACCCCCTTACCCTTTGGCAACCACTAAACTATTGTCTGTGTCTGAGTTTCTGTTTGTCTTGTTTGCTTGTTGCTTTCAGTTTTACATCCCACATGTGAGTGAAGTCCTATACTTCTTGACTTTTTCTGTGACTTATTTTGCTTCACATTATAATCTCTCTTGAGTGCTTGCTTTGGCAGCACATATACTAAAATAATCTCTCTTGAGATTGTCTCCCATTTCTGCTTAAAAATTATCTTTCCAACATTTTATTTCACCATATCATCATCTTTCTTTAGTTTCTATACTCCATTTCAGAGTTGGTATTATTGGATTTGTTTTTCCAACAGTTTTAAAATTACAGTGATGTCTTCAATTCTTTCTCCCTCCCTGTATTCACAACTTTGCAAGTGGGTGAAGTGATTGCCTATCCCTTACCACTGGAGCCAGCCAGATGACTTGCTTTGGCTAATAGGATGTTCGCTGACCCGACACAAGCAAAGTCTTGAAAAGGGTGTCTGTGGCTTGCTCTCTGACACCTCTGCCATTGCCATGAGAATATCTTGGGGCCAGCCTGCTGGAGGACGTGAGAAACATGAACAGAGCCATGTCCAGTCACCTGGATCAGACAATGGTTAGCTGGTCTCCAATTGTGTGAACAATCCAGCTCAGATCAGCAGAACCACTAAGCCCATCCTCAAGTCACCACGGATGCTTGTGCCATGAACACTAAACATTTTTCTGCCAGTGAGGGTTTGTGGCTGTTTGTTATGCAGTGTTATTGTCATAATATTGTCATAATAGATAAACACACATTAAGCCTGGGCCCCATCCCATTTCTAAATAATTTCCTTTGATGTACATATACTTTTAAAACTAAACAGAATGTGAAAGTATCAATAATTTAAATAAAACGCTGTAGGCATCATTTGGTCAGATTTTGCAACTATATCACTAATCTCCTGTATCATTGATAGTGAATGAACAGAAGTTTCATACTCAAGTTGTTTGACAAGATGGATTTACTAAAACCATCAGACCTTTTTTAGGGAGGATGAAAGCCAGAGACAGTTTGATGTTTTTCTGACTTAGAAAAAATTCAAGTAGATTTCTTATAGAAAAATGGAGTTTCATTGTTCGTTTGAAGTACAGTTAGATTGTACAGTTCTTAGACAGTGCTTGTCAATCCTGGCTGTATTGTAGAAGCACTGGGGCAAGCTCCAAAAATACGCATGCCCAGACCCCATCCCAGACCCACAGAATTACCATTTCTGGGAATGAGGCCCAGGTTTATATATTGTTTAACAGCTCTCCCAGATTTTCTAATGCACAGCTTAGGCTGGCAGATGCACCCTAAGAGGAATGATACATTATAGAGGAGATAGTCCTAAACATTTTAGACTGACCTCAAAAAATAGGCCTCTTACAAAAAATTAGCACCGAATTACTTCTATCGTCACAAAGTGCAGAACAGAGTGGGTATAAGACATGAAATATATAAACAGTGACTGAAAGGGCCTTTTATTCAACATAGATAGGAATTAAATATCTTAGGAACACTCCCAGCTTTTGTTTTGATCTAGCAATTTCTACCTGTCTTACACATAGTGCAGCACATAGTTCAACAATCTCTTAACCTTCCAAAGCTTCTAAGTAGCTACTGCTTTTTAAGCCTCCAAGTCTCTGCTTTCCCCAAGAATGTACTAACCAGGGCTGAAACAAGAAAAGGACAGTGTCTCCTGAAATCAAGATCTGGAGCAAAGATTACGGGTTTGGAAAATGGCAATTACGATTTCTGCCTCCACAACAAGTTGAGCTGCCGTTGGAATACTTTTAATGGGAGTATTGCTTGCTAGGATAAGAATTCTAGCTCCAAATTCAGACAGGCCTGGGTTCAACATCTGGTTTTATCACTTACTGATTTCAGTTTCATCACTTTAACAATGGGGTCGTAATGGTCACTTGCTCATGAAGTTGTTGGATGTATTAAATAATAAAATGCAGGAAAGTACCCCCACAGTTCTTGGCATATAGTAGTACTCAATAAATGTTACCTATAACAGGATAACAGTTTTAATCACTATTATGTTACAAGGTTATTATAGTGGGCAGCTCTTTATTATATTTAAGGCATTACATATTTTCTTAGAACTTCCAATGATACTAATTTTCTTTTAACGCAGAATAAATTTAATGTCTCTTCCACATGAAGAGCCTTCAGCTATTTAAAGATATGTATCATGTTTTCCATTTTGGACATTTTCTCCCTTCTTCTTCCCCCCTTCTTTGGGAAGACTGCCTCTGTTTCACTGCAGGCAGTCTTAAGGAAAAGCTAAGCCAAGTGTATTAGTCCAATAGGGCTGCCATTACAAAGCACCATAGACTGGGTGGCTTAAACAATAGAAATTTATCTTCCTGGGCTGGAAGTCCAAGGTCAAGGTGTCAGCAGGGTTGGTTACTTCTAAGGCCTCTCTCCTTGGCTTATAGATGGCCACTTGTATGCTCACATGGCATTCTCCCTTTATAGGTATCTGCTTCTAAATTTCCTCTTGTTAAAAGGACATCAGTCATATTGGATTAGGGTCCACACAATGACCTCATTTTAACTTAATTACCACTTTCAAGACTCTCTTTCCAAATATAGTCACATTCTAAGGAACTGAAGATTAGGACTTTGACATTTGAATGGGGTGGGTGTCAACATACACAATTCGGCCCCAACACTAGCGTCAGAGTGTTCTCCTCAGAGCTGGAATCCGGAGCATGGTGACCAAGGACGGAACATGGCAAGGGCAACTCCCTGTGTCAGGGATGTCCTGAAGAGTCTTTCCATAAGATCCTCAGGGCTGTCCTGCCTTGGTTTCTATCATTCATGAGACCTGGTCCTTTTGCTTTCTCACCATGCTATATGAGCAACCCTTATATCATGGTGATAAATTCATTTCTTTTTTCCTTTAAGTTTGCCAGAGTCAATATCTATTATTTGCAATAAAAAATTCTAATTGATTCATACACACATACATACATACATACATACATACATACATACCTCTAAGTCTGTTCTCCAAATGTGGACTCCAGACAACCGGTGCTAGAAGCCAGCACCAGCTCTTGGAAGTCTCTGTTATCAGAACCAACAAGTCCCCAATTTGAGTTGGACTTAAAGAAATTCTAATTGTGCAAGTGTGCCTCCAGATTTTTTGCTTTACAATGGATTAAATTATTTATAGGTTTAATATTAATCTGTTCAAAAATATGTGCTGTGAAAGTATTTGGAGAAAGGGCTAAAGGTTTTTTTTAAAATTCTGTTTATCACTGAGAACACTTATTAGAGACAAAGAACTTTTTGTTTTGCTAACAACTGTGATCCACGATGAAGACTAGAAAAAAAGTTGAGTTAGAAATAGTTCTAATGGAATACAAGTTCTGTGTGCAAGATAAGTGTTGCTTGGGGATGAAAGTTTACAACTGAAAGTCAAACCCATAATGCTTGATTTACAGGGGATAGCTGGTGACTCTAGCAGAGACTACTAATTTTACTCAATATCCATTTTCCCTTTTTACAAATGATATCAGACTATTTTAGCTCGGTACATGGCCACCCAGGATAAAGGTGACATTTTCCAGCCTCTTTAGCAGCCATATGACTGTCCTCTGTTGGGAGGGATATATGTATAAGTGATATGTGCATCTTCCAAGGTTTGTACCCTTCCTTTCCTTTTCTTCCTTGCCATAGACTTATTATGGATCTAGTGGGCTCTCTAGGATTATTCAGACTCCGGAACAGCAAGCACTATGCCAAAAGAGAAGGAACATGGACACCTGACGATGTGATGGTACCAGTGTAGATATTTGTGTGATGGAGAAAAATAATCTTTCTTGTTTTGGACTCTGTGTTTTGGTTTGCCTTGCAGCAGTATCTCTGTCCTGATATAGTGGCAATTAATAGTCTTCCTGTTCTTGATTAAATATTGGGGTAATAATAGGAACTGGGAATAGAATCAAATTATAGAGATTGGTCATAAGTTGTAATCAGTGTGCTCAGTGAACATATGTACAACACGTGTGATATTCAGCTTTATCACTTGTTTAAAGTGAGAAGAAAGGCCTCAACTTCAATAGGGAATGTTATATACTTAAATTTCTTTTAAAAAATGCCAATAAAGACTGTTTCCATGATTTCAAATGACTTGCTACAGTCACGTGTATTGCAGTCTACTAGATTTTGTTATTAGCTTATTTCTATCATTTCAGAACCAAAATAAACTTAATTCTTTACTATTGAAGAGAAAAGAAGAGGATTTCTTGAAGAAACAAAACTGTGGTGCCAACAGCTCTATCACTGTGTGTATGAGTCTTTTTAAACACTAAGTACTCAATTTTCTTCCATCTTTAGAGGAAAAAAAATAATGACATTATATTGGGTGCATTATAAAACCACATACATATACTGTGACAGAAGTGGGGATGCTTTCCGGAGTGTAATGCAACCAAAGAGTGAAAACTGTTTGCCCTGAACTCCCAACTCAAAGCGTATAACAGTCCAGTTTTGAGTTGGTATGCTCCTCGATTTAGTCTCTGACAGAATGCTGAAAGGAGTACTCAGTTGGAAATTTCTCCATAATTTCAATCCAAATATCCAGAACCATTTGTCAGAGCCATAAAACATTTTCTGCCCGTCGTGATGATCTATAATCATGAGTTAGAATTTTCTTATCTAGTAGAATGAAGAGGAAAAAGTAAAACCATTTGGACATAGAATGGTTACACTTTAGCTATTTATTTTTGAGATTGATGTAGATTTGTGGCAGGAAAAAAATTGCAAATGTTAAAATCCTTGTAACAATTACATATTTTTTCTTTAAAAATCCTTATGAATCTTTAAAATGATTACCTACAATAGAAGGCCCCTATGTACATCAAATATTCAGTAAGAGGATCTTGTATTCCAAAAGTTAAAGTTTACATTCTCAGATTCCTTAGAGTTGGGATTCTTAACTGAGGTCCATTTTGAGTGAATTTATGAATCCATGAGTGCACTAAAATGAGAGTCAAAATTTTGATGATACATTCCATAGCTTTCATCAGATGCACATAAGCACCTCTGACCCCAAATTGGATTAAGAGCCTATAAGCTATTGAATGATAGATACTAAATAAGAGTTGAATATAACCTGGCTCTACAGCATTAGAAGATGAAAGCAGCTTAATCCTTTGGAATTATAAAAGCAGAACATCTGTTGCAACAGTCAGTCTATAGTTTTCAAAACCTTGTTTTTTTTCCTCAAGCGTAGAAAGTCTTGCTTGCTCTCTGTGATACTGAAGCCAGGGTCTTACAGAGGCTGCTTTATGGAGAATATAACTCGAGATTGGAGTAAGAGTTTGATGTTTAGTGCATCAGTTTCAAAGTCCAGCTGTAAATATACTATAGTCGAGAGATGGAGCAAAATAATCTTTTCAAGCTTGAAAATATAATGATGCATAGCCAAATACTTTGAGCTGTTTGCTTGTTTAAGAAGAAATCTATTTCAAGATTTGATTACCGCTAACTCAGACAACGTTTTCATCACTAAGTCCTTTCAATTCCATATCATGTGTTTCAAATTTGGTCCGCATAACTTATTTTTGTTCTACTTTTCTGTCAAAAACAATGTGGAAATCCCAGGTTATATAATTGAGGTCTTGGAGAGGCACTATACATCCAGCCAACCAAAATAAAATGAAAACTATTATCATGAAACATGCTTAAGGAAGTCTATCCTTTGTTCTGTTAAGAGTGCCAACACTTGTGATCTTAGAATGAAGTCAAAGGAAACTAAAATGGGTTTTCCTTAATGCAACCATGTGCAAAATCACTCTTTACCATAACAGATGATCTGTAAAAATATTTGTGCATTTTTAAGTACCCTTGAGAAGAACTCTCTTTTCAATAAAATAATGTATTATTTTTATAATATACTCTGGAAACTGAAATCATTCTATCTATCTTATTTATTTGGGTTCATTATCATCCCCATTAGACAAGTCAAGTGAAAGATTCTGCAAATGCTCTCAGGGCAGACACTGTAATGCTAATTTCTTTCTTCCTCCTTTTTTGTGTCAGGTTGATCATGAAATTCATTTGAGTTACAGTTAGAAGGAAACTGTTGCATGGCTTTGATCTAATGTCTCTACAGGTTTTTAAATTCACATCTGAGGATATTCTAGAAAGAAGCCGTTACCATTGTGCAGAGTTGTGAAGATAATGGTAGCGTCCTCTAGGAGAAGGTCAGGTCTCCAATACCTGGACATTTAGATTTCTTTGTGGAGTGGCCAAGAAGGGAGAAGGGCACTCTCCCGATAGCCACCTCATAGAGCAAGGAAAGCATTCCTATGTGGGGTGGCAGTGCAGAAAGGTTGACCATTATTGGACTAGTTCTATAAAATTACCACAGAAATCCTTAATAAAGAGAAAATTAATAGCATATGGACTCTTGCTGAGACTTCATGAAAACACCCAGGGAAAGAAAGAACAAAGGGCAGTCTTCCCAATGTATATGGAAGAAGTAAAATGTTTTCCTAAATTTTTCTATCAATGTCAACATCTTGGATGGAAATATGCTGTAGAAGAAAGATTAGCTCCAGTGTGCTCAAAAAGAATTTTCCTTGCAAATAATCCTGTGTGTTTTTAATATGTCGGATTTACATTGTCATTCAGGTCTATATGGTAATTTTCAATGTGATTTTTTTTTTACTCATGAATTATTTAGAAGTGGGCTCTAAAATTTCTGAATTTATCAGTTTCTTGGCTATCTTTAGCTATTGATTGCATTTGTATTTTATTGCATTGTGTTTTGTTGAGTTGTTCTTTGTGGTCAAGTATATGATCATTTTTTGAAGATGTTCAGTATATGCTTGAAATGAATATGTATTTATTTATTTGTGGGACTGTATATATATACGGTGTATATATAAACATTGTATAGCAATTATGTAAAGCTTAATCATCTTGTTCCTATTTTCTTAATCCTTACTAAAATTTGATTTGCTCACTCTGTTTTTGAGAAAGTTATGTTAAATTTTTTTTTCATTACGCTCTATCATTGTAGAGTGCTAATCCCCCCCCCCCTTGTATTTCTGCTTATTTTTTGCTACATGTGTTTTGAGCCTAAGTATTTACGTGGATACTGAATCAGAATAATTATGTCTTTTTGGTGAAGTTATCAAGTAAAGCAGCTCTTGATTGTTAATAATGTGTTTTTTTTGCCATTAAAGTCTGTTTAGTATATTTCAGCTTTCGTTTGGTCACTATTGATATGGTGCTGTAATCATCATTGGTTAACCAACCAGAATCCATTTATCCCTCTTCCTTCCAACAGAACCTCAGTTTTGTTCAGGTAGCCAGCTCTGTCTCACACAGGTGAAGATTTGATGGGTCTAAGGGTGAATCCATTCTATTTTTCAGTTGATTGGTTATTGGGCATGAGATCCAATGCTAGCCAAAACCAAGTGTGCTTGTAGGTGGGGAACCTCTAGGAATATTTCCTTCTGAGTAAGAACCGTGGCCTTTTATTGCCACCTGAGTAATGCTGTTTATGGTTTAACACCTGGAATTGCTGCAACCATCTTGCTACAAGCCTAAAAACCAACACAGAGGATGTCAGAGCAGAGAGATGGAAAGAATCTGGGTCCTTCATGCAACCATTTCTTTTTGCATATCCTTTTAATTTTTATGTGAAACTTTTCTTTTCGTGCCTTATATAAACTGAGTTGCTTTGAACCCAAAGACAGGGTTTTAACCTCTTAAGAGGTATATTCATCCACTTACATTCATTTAATAATATATTTGCTCTTCTTTCATCTTGTTTGCTGTTTTCAATTTCTTTGCAATTTTTTTGGCTATTTAATATTTTGTTATACGTACTTGGTTTTATTTGATTTTTCCTTATAATTTTTGAAAATTACAATATTTTTTCATTCTGCAAGTAGTTATGTTTAAATATAAAAATTCTTGATGTTCAATGCCAGTTTTGTAAAAGTAAAAATTGATGCAATGAGCAAGAATTAAATAAATTACTATACATACAAACAATGCAATGTGTGCAAGTAATTGCAGTGGTAATATTTATATTCACCTAGAAAAAAATTTAAGACATACTGATAGATGATGATAAAAGCAGCTTGTAAAACTCTATTTACAGTTGATCTTCAATGATTTCTTTTAGTCTATTCCCATCATATTTAGCAGAAATTCTGTTATGTTTCTGTATATAAATTCCATCTTTTCCTAGTTTCCACAGCTAGTTCAGGCTTTCTCCCATTTTTGTATTCCTTTAGTCCTATAATTGGCCGGAGGGGCAGTGTTAGAATTTGGGTTTCTACCTTTCCTGTAAGTCTTGTTCTTTTTTATAGTGTCATGTTTCATTCATTCATTCCTTCAATAAATATCATGTCTGCCTATTAGGTGCTAAATATTTAAGCTAATTATAAGGCTACATATTTAAGCCTAAATATAAGATTGATTACATAATCTATAAACTAAAAACAAAAGGAAGAGACTGGTAGATAGAAGGTGTCCAGAAAATAAAGGCCCAATAAGGTAACTTTGACCATGAATAGATATCAGAAATAGTCTCCCACTCATGAATGTGGTGTGTTTCAACTAAGTAGAGTAGTAATTAGAAGAAAGTTCGAGGAAAGTAGAAGAAGTTAGTAAATCTGAAGTTGTTTTTAAGGTGTGAGTCTTACTCTGCAACTCAGAAAAAAGTTCTGCCACTTTGCTACTTTAGAAAACCAATAGCCTTATTCACTACTGGTGCCTCAGTTTCCTTTTCTGTAAAATGGGACTGAGTGAATACAGGTAAAATGGGTAACAATGATACAACTATTATATGTTATAATGATATTATATATTACATATATAATAAATGATATTAATGTATTATATAATATTATATTAGGTATGTGAGGCACTGCTATAATTTTTCATATGTTAGCTCCTAATCCTGACACCCTAAGAAGTAGGTGTAATTATTCTTGCTTTGCAGGTGAGGTTTAGAGGCTGCCTGTAAACGTTTTCTCTGAGAAATAAAAATGTTTTTTCTAGAAATTGCAAAGAACTCAAGACTCGTAGAGAAAAAACTGAAATTATCCTTTACAGAGCAAAAATCAACTGTTAATTAAGAGCATAAAAGTGTATCACTCACATTTATTCTCACCAATTAAATGTCATTGAAATTAAAGTAGAATTTACTCAAACATTAATAACATATGGGACAACTGAATTTGCATGGAATTGTGTTCAGCTTTAGTGAGTGGTAAAGACAAGAGTGTTTGACTCTTTCAAAGATTCAGTGTGAAAGATGAGATTCAGACCCCACATATCTAGTGATTATAGTAACTTAGAAGGTAGATGGCTGCACAGCAGCTATTCACACTTTCTATTATGTAGAACTGTTGCTTTTCTTTAAGGGAGAAGGGAGAGAGATCCAGGCTAAATTCATCTAACCTGCCATGATTGCTACATAAGAGCCTTGTTTCTGATTACTTGTCTGTTTATTTACCCAAACCAGTGCAGACTAGTAAAGGAGAGTCTATTCCTGCTATTCTTCCATAGCCTAACCTACCCAAGGCAAGCATTTTACTGGCTCCCTCCCTCCACTGCCCACTTTCCACACTGAGTACCAGCTACATGGGTTGGGTAAGATGGAGCCCCCATGTTCCAGTCTTTACATGACCCAAGGACATCAGCATAAATCCATCCCTTTACTTGGTTCTTCATGGATGGACACACCTAGGTCTAAACCAATTTATGTTGTCAATATCTGACTCAGTTCAAACAGCAGGAAGCCCAGACAGTTTGCTTAGTTCCTGGCAGAAGATGTAGTCCTCTGAATGGTGTGGTATGAGGAGATGAGATTTGGAATTGCTGCAGCCATTTTGCAACCATGAGGGAACCTATCTGACAATAAAGCTAACATTCCGAAGAGGACGCAGCTGAAACAATTTCAGAAAAATAGAATTCAAACTCTGATGAAACTTTATCTGAAAATCACTCTACCTTCAGACTTTACACTTATGTGAACCAATACATTTCCTTTACTTTAAAAGTAATTTTGAATTAGGGTCTCTGCTATTTGCAACTGAATGCATCTTAGTCGATGCTGATTATGGTGCCAGGCAACAGGCTTGCAGAGAAATGTATGAAGTCCAGGACTGATTACTTAGCCAAATGGTAACACAGTCAATAATAACTTGGGTTTTATAAATACAGGTGATTAACTGCTTCCTGATGTCTTTTATGTCCACCCTCCGCTGTATGATCTAGCTCACTTTTGATGTAGTCCCTACACGCTTGTGTCCCTTCTTTGTGTTCATCCTTGGTGATCTGGCTGGACAGCTTTTCTCCGTTTTCTAATTTGCCTTTCAGAACTTTGCAGAGTCCTGCGCTGCCAATTTGGCTGGCTGTTCCCCGTCCTGTACTTCCCATATAGTTTGTTCACCTGCCAGAATTGTTTGTTTAAAGAGCATCCAGCTCTTCTGGACTCCTTTCTTCCCATCAAGTCTTTTTTTTTTTTTTTTTTTTTTTTTTTGCCAGTGCCCTAAACTTGTTGAAATTTGCTTTCCCAGAACTGATTATTTTTTCCTCATCAGCTTCTTTTCTTTTCCTTAGGAAAGGAATGTTTTTTTTCATTATTATTATTATTACTTTCACAGAAGTTTCAATTCTTTTTTAGTTCATTATTAACTCTGCCATTGTTGAAAATTTAGTTAGAAAGGATCTTTGCCTTATGATACATTTTTTCTAACCAGTAATTATCTCCAGTGTACTTGAAATGTATTTCATGGTTTGTGGTTGATGCATTTTCTACAGTAAATATCAGGGTAGTTAGAAACCTGTCTGATCAGCACCCTGGAGTATTAGGATGCCTGTCTTCATATAATTCAGTGTGGGATAAAATAAAATAAAGCAGATGTAAATATGTCTTTATAGTGTTTGCTTATCTTAAAGTCACTATAATAACACATTTTGAAAATTAAACATTAAATTATCACCATAATCCCAGGCGCCAAAATAATGACTTTTATTTTTTACACCCCCCCACCGACCCACTCCCCCACACACTCATACACTAGTATTATTTCCATGTGTCCTCGGGAAGGAAAAAACCCAGAAGTTTGAGAGGTTGCTGCAAAATTCTTGTGTGGAGAGAAAAATATATTTTTATTAAAAACAACTTAAATATTATTTTGATTGTGGAAAGAGAGTCCTTAGGAGTTGTGCTGGCTGGGTTCAGGGTGAGACAAAAAGAATTAAATAGCCCTGATAAGAGAAGCAAGAAACTGTAGTAAATTATTTGCTATTAATAAAATGGCTGTAATTATTCCCTGTCCCACCCCTACCTTGACACAGGTACACTGCTTTGCAAGGTGACTTCGTAGCTCCCTCCATCAAGTGGAGAACGCTGACTTGCTTTGATTATTAGAATGCAGCTGAAGAGATGGCGTACCTGTTGTTCCTAAGAACCCTTGGGTGCTTCTGATTGTTTTCAGTGAACCCAGCCCAACTTCATGTGAACAAGCCCAGGTTAGCCCACTGGGGGATGAATGACTGCATGGAGCCAAGTCAATTCAGCCCATTTGTCCCCGTTGAGGCACCAGGTTCATGACAGCCCAGCTACTAAAAGCAAAGCCAACCTGCCACGGACAGCAGATACATGAGAGTACCCAGCTGAGTCCAATCCAAATTGCTGACCAGCAGAATCACAGGCTAAATAAATGCTTATTTGGAATGGCTTTTGAATCAACAAAAGCTAACTGATACAGAAATATTTAAGTCTGCAAGGATAGCATTGTGGGAGAGAAGAGTAGTGCTGGGAATGGGGTGAGGCTGTGGGAAAGGAAAATAAGTGGTGAGGGAGAAAGAGCCCAAGGCAGGTGACGTCAGTGAGAGGTTTTTGATTGTGATGGTGGCTGGGAGATAGAATTGAGGTTGGCATTACAGAGTAACACTTCCTTCAGTCCTACCCTAACATTCTGCAAATGTCTCCTATTCACATTTGCCTGGGATGAGTGGTATTTTTCAGAAACCAAAGAAAAGGGGATGAAAGGAGGAAGGAAAGGGAAATAGTTGCAAGTGGTGAGACTTGAGAGAATTGGAAATTTAGAGGAAGCAAGCAATGTCCAGAATCATGAGGTAACTCGGAAAAAATATGTCCCACTCAAGAATTCCTAGACATAGTGGAAGAGTGTTGAGTTTTCCACTCTATGTTGATTCAAGCCAATTTTATCTAAATCGTAGTGGATAAGGTCACACTTCCACAAACCAGAGAACTTCCAGCCACTAGGAACAGACATTAGGTTGTTATACAGATTTCCTATCTACTATACATATGCTGTGTATTTTGTTTCCAAAGGGTAAGCTGGCTGCCCAAGACAGTGTGTGGCACACCAGTTCAGCTACAACAGCATCAGTAAGAAGTAATTTTCATTGCTAATTTTTCTTTTAAAACATCTGGAATCAAAGGAGAAACCGACTCATCAACCAATGTAAATAGCCAGGCAACAGCAAAGCAAGTATGAAGTTAAAACTGAATTCCTGGATGTATTTGAGGTGAAGGGAGCAATGCAGGCAAGATGTGGAAGCAGGATAGTCCGGCATATTTGAGGAAGAGAAACAGTTTAGTTTGGCTGATTACAGTGGGCAATACTTTAAAATACCATATGATGTATTTTTTCTCCTTAGTATTCCCAGAGTTGGTTTTTTTGTTTGTTTGTTTGATTAGTTGCTTGTTTTTAAAACCCTGCAGGCTTCCCTCCATTAAGCCAAGAAGCTAAAGATGATTTTTTTTCTTTTTTTTTTTCTTTTTACAGGGAAAGGGAGCTGGAACACTGAACACAAAGAAGTCCTTGCTCAGCTTTGAGTTTCAAACTAGGTTTTGAAAATCTGGTCTGTACATAAATAATAGTCTCAAAAAAATTAGACTTTCAAACAGGAGTGGGACGTTTTCTCACGCCTCTTAGAGCAGAGTTTTTATATAAAGAATCAAAGCTTGGAGGGTTCACCTCAGAGAAGGATGAAGAAGAATAGAATTTGAAAAAGTTCCTGCTACACAGACAAGAGTGAAACACCGCTGTTTTGGGAGGAATGCCTGGGAGTGTAAGGAAGAGAAGGGAAAGATGTTGCCCATGAATGCTTGGCCTACTCAGGAATTTGAGGGAAATAATAAATATTAGAGAGAGCCTGGAGGGGGTTCAAGCCTCTCAGAGGAGTTCCAGTGTCAGCGAAGCGCCACGTCTGGCCTAGCTGAGGAAAATGTCTAAGCTGGTGAACTCAGGGCACCCTCACAAGTCCCCATGCACAGCTCTGTGGTGCTGGGAACGCAGCCAGCACGTCCTGCAAACCCCGCCCCTCCCCGGGAGGACCCTGCCATGCAGGGAAGACCCACCTGGATGACAAAGAGGCAGGGGTTCCCAAGTGAAACTGCAGAAGTGGGGGCTTCTTGACTAGGATCCAGGGAAGATAACAGGTGTCAGTACAAGAATTGGCACAACACCCAAACATCAGCCACAGGGCTGTGGTCCAGTGACTGGGAGAGACCACGCTCCCTGCAGCACAACAGGGCAGAGGAGGCTGGTGATAGGACCATATAACTTAGGTGGAGGTGTCCCCGTGTCCTCCAGGACTTCCCCTGCCCACAGGCGCCAACAGGGGAAGGAGGTGAGTAGAGGAGGAACACTTGAGAACAGGGAAAACTCTGTAAGCTGTAGGAGTTAACCCAAGGGAGCTATTTTAAATCAAGAGAGGCTGGACACTTTTAATTGGCAAAGTCAAATTTTTCAACCATCAGTGGAAAGACGTGTAAAAATGAAAGGAAATTACGTAGATTTTTGCACATCTGAGTCAGCATATGTGATTTTTTTTTTTTTTTTTTTTGACCGAAGTACATGTTGAATATATTTGAAGGAGAACAGTGAGAGAGAAGACAGGGGAGGTAGTTTAAAATGTCATTGAGGGAAGGGAAATCAAACACAATCATGTCAAATCTCCTGATCTCTGAATAGAAAGGCCAGGACTACATCTGATAATCTAACAATAAATTGAAGGTTACCTCTTGGAGGACATTATGCTGAGTGAAATAAGCCAGTCATAGAAGGACAGATACTGAATGATTCCACTTATATGAGGTTATCTAAAATAGTCAGACTCTTAACATAATAACTTCCAGGTCCATCTACGTTGTCATAAATGGTAAGATTTCATTCTTTTTAATGGCTGAATAATATTCCATTGCATATACCGTGTTTCCCGGAAAATAAGATCTAGCTCGACAATCAGCTCTAATGCCTCTTTTGGAACAAAAATTAATATAAGACACGGTATTATATTATATTATACCTGGTATTATGTTATTATATTATATTATATTATATTATATTATATTATATTATATTATATTATATTATATTATACCCAGTGTTATATTATATTAAAGACCTGGTCTTATATTACAGTAAAATAAGACCGGGCTTGTATTAATTTTTGCTCCAAAAGACACATTAGAGCTGATTGTCCGGCTAGGTCTTATTTTCGGGGAAACACGGTATGTACCACATCTTCTTTATCCAGCCATCCACTGATTGGCACTTGGTTTGCTTCCATATCTTGGTTACTGTAAACAGTGTTGCAATGAACATAGGGGTGCATATATCTTTTTGAATCAGTGTTTTGGATTTCGTCAGGTAAATACCCAGAAGTGGAATTGATGGGTCATAAGGTAGCTCTATTTTTAGTTTTTTGAGGAACCACCAAACTGTTTTCCATAGTGGCTCCACCAATTTGTAATCCTATTAACAGTGCATGAGGGTTCCCTTTTCTCCACATCCTCACCAACACTTGTTTTTTGTTGATTTATTGATGATAGCCATTCTGACAGGTGATATCTCATTATGCTTTTAATTTGCATTTCTCTGATGATTAGTGATATTGAGCATCTTTTCATGTCCATTGACCACCTGTATGCCCTCTTTGGAGAAATGTCTGTTCAGGTCCTCTGCCCATTTTTAATTGGATTGTGTGGGTTTTTCTTTGGTGTTAAGTTGCATGAGTTCTTTATAAATTTTGGATATTAACCCATATCAGATGTATCATTGTCAAATATCTTCTCTCATTCAATAGGCTCTTTTTGTTTTGTTGATGGTTTCCTTTGCTATGCAAAAGCTTTTTAGTTTGATGTAGTACCACTTGTTTATTTTTTCTTTTGTTTCCCTTGCCGGAGGAAATAGATCAGAAAAAAATATCACTAAGAGCAATGTCGGAGGGTTTACTGCCTATGTTTTCTTTTAGGAGTTTTAAGGTTTCGGTTCTTACATTTAAGTCTCTAATCCATTGTGAGTTTGTTTTTGTATATGGTGTAAGAATGTGGTTTAGTTTCTTTTTCTTTCTTTTTTTTGTTGTTGTATCTGTCCAGTTTTCCCAACATCATTTATTAAATAGACTGTCTTTACCCCATTGTATGTTCTTACATCCATTGTCATAGATTAAATGACCATAAAGCCATGAGTTTATTTCTGGACTTTCTATTCTGTTTCACTGATCTATGTATCTGTTTATGCCAGTACCATTCTGTTTTGCTTACTAAAGCCTTGTAGTATAGTTTGATATCAGGTAGCATGATATTTTTAACTTTATTCTTTTTCAAGGTTGCTGTCGCTATTCGGGGGGTCTTTTGTGGTTCCATTAAATTTTAAGATTATTTGTTCTAGTTCTGTAAAAAATGCCATTGATATTTTCATAGGGATTGCATTGAATCTACAGATTGCTTTGGGTAATATGGACATTTTAATGATATTAATTCTTCCTATCCATGAGCATGGTATATGCTTCCATTTATTTGTATCTGCTTCAATTTCTTTCTTAAGTGTCTTATAGTTTTCTGAGTACAGTTTTTTACCTCCTTGATTAAATTTATTCCTAGGTGTTTTTTGTTTGTTTGTTTGTTTTTGATGTAATTGTAAGTGGGATTGTTTTCTTAATTTCTTTTTCTGACAGTTCATTATTGGTATGTGAAAATGCGACCAATTTCTGAATATTATTTGTATCCTGCTATTTTACTAAATTTATTTATCAGTTCTAATAGTTATTTGGTGGAATCTGTAGAGTTCTCAATATATAACATATGTCATTTACAAATAAGGAAAGTTTTACTTCTTCCTTTCTAATTTGGATGCCTTTTATTTCTTTTTGTTCTATGATTGCTGAGGCTAGGACTTCCAATACTATGCTGAATGAAAATGGTGAAAGTAGACATCCTTGTCTTGTTCCTGATCTTACGCAAAATGCTTTTAGTTTTTCCCCACTGAGTATGATATTATCCAAAAATGAAAATTTCACACAGCCAGAGTACAGGGAATGTCCATTTGAGCAGAATCTGCAGAGTAATTCTGCAAAAATGGACCATCAGTCTTGGCTAAAGTACATCTGTCTCACACATCTGTCTTGCACATTCACGATACTCATAGGCAGAGAAGAAAAGACTCTACTTTCCTTTGCACCTTCAAGTTTGTTGTTTTAGCTCATAATTAGTTCAGTTTAAGAGAATAATCCAAATAAATTGACCTCAGAGAATACAATGTGTTAACTTGTCTTCTGTTTTAAATCAGTGTCAGCGGCTGTTTATTGCTTCAAACAGGACAAAATAATTAAGGTGATCCCTTAATGCTTTACACCTTGCAAGTGAAGATTTAGGAACGACCATCAAAGCTTTAGAAAGCAACACATTTTCTTCAAAGCAAACCCTGGGTCTAAATGTGAGATCCTCTCCCAGTATACACAACATTCAAGCAAGATGAGGTCTAGTTGGGGCTACCCTTTCTCTTCAATGGAGGGGAAGACTGTGCAGCAGCAGAGAGTGGCTTTTGCAAGCCATCAGGGAACCAGTCTCACCATCTTTATGGGCCTGTTTATATGGAAGTTTGAATTACGTCCACAATGCAAATTGAGCAAATTCTCAGGGCAGGTTCTGCCAAAGAAATATTTCTCACAGCTCCAGCACAAAGTTTTCAGAGGGCTTCAACCTGCTTTGCTCTCTAAAAGTGCTAAATTAAATACAGGAGTCACAGAAAACTCACATTTGCTCTTTAGCACAACCTAAACATCACATAGTGGAACTTATGAGAATTATGTACATTTTTTAGGCCATTTTGGTACTAGTAGTGGCATAGTTGTAGGACCTTACTATTTTTCCAAAAGTATGACTATACCTTCTGAAATGCCTAATTTGCACCCACTGAATCACACACTAGGAGAAGTTGGCTTATACAGAATTAAAAATATACTGAAGTGACTGAAGTAACTTGAGGGGATTCTTTGTCTATGAGTCAGTGACTGAAAGCTGTTGAAATATTTAACAGAGTCCCTTCTAGAGAGCCCCTGTGTGAGCATATCTCAATTCCACTGACCCTTCTGGTAAGCATGCCCCAAACCACCTTTTATTATAGATTTGAATAGTTACATTTTAAAATTAACTGTACCCAATCCAACAATTCTATTCCTGAGTATAGACCCTAGAGAACTGAAAGCAGGGACTCAAACAGATAGTTGTACACCCATGTTCATAGCAGCATTATTCACAATGGCTGAAAGTTGGAAATAATCTGAGTGTCTGGAGGAATGGACAAGCACAGTGTGGTGTATCAATATACAATGGAATATTATTCAGCCATAAAATAGAAGGAAATTCTGATCTATGCTACAATATGATGAAGACATTATGCTGAGTGAAATAAGCCAGTCACAAAACGACAAATGTTGTATGATTCTACTTATATGAGGTTCTTAAAGTGGTCAAATTCATAGAGACAGAAAGTAGAACAGTGGTTACCAGGGGCTGGGGGTGGGGGGGAATGGGGAGTGACTGTTTATGGGCAGAGAGTTTTAGTTTGGGAAGATGAAAATGTTCTGAAGATAGATAGTGTTGATGGTTACACAATATATTTAACATATACTTAAACATGGTTGAAATAGTAAATTTTATATTATGTGTATTTTACCACAATAAAGTAGTTTTTTAAATCCCCAATATAATGTTGACGGTGGTCTTCTAGACGAATTGTATTGAATTCATATAAATTTTAACTTTAAAAGCCATCATGCCAATAGAAAGAGCATGATTCTGAGAGAACTGTCAGGAGAGCAAAAAGCACTAAGATGAAATGGCTGATGGTCTGGCATAACCCAAAGAAATAATGAAAACTTACATAAATTGAAACAACAGTACTGATAAAAGAATCCTTAACCTAACCAAGTGGATAGACTACGACATGTCCAACCTAAGTACCCACAGTACACGTGACAGGTGAGCGCTTGAAATGCGGCTCGTACAACTGAGCTGTACTGTAAGTATAAAATACACACCAGCATCAAAGATTTAGTGGAAAAGAAAAAGTGACATATCTCATTAATTTTTATGTTGATTAAATGTTTAAATAATATTTTAGATGTATCAGGTTATATCAAACATTAAAAATAATTTCACCTGTTTTTACTTTTATAATACAGCTACTAGAAATTTTTAAATTACACAGTGGCTTGTCTTATATTTCTGTTGGACAGCGCTACGCTAGATGTATACCAGGGTGATTCACGGCATAACAGCATAGAGTTCATTTTATGATCATGTGCTCATTTGCTAAGGTATGAGAGTCCAACATTGTTTGTTACTTTTAAGACTCTGTAAGTTCCGCAAATATTTTCTTAACGTTTTGTCTCATACTTGCTCCTTTCTTGTCCTATTCCTTAGTCTTGGTCCCCTACAACTTTATACGAGGCCCAGTAAAACATGTTTATTGATCTCATTTCCATTCCTATAATCTATTCACTGTTCCCCTACCAGATTAACTTTTAGGAAACCCTTGTATGTATTTTTTCCCCATGCTCAAAATCCAGTGACTATAGTCTGAGAACTTTGTACATTTTAGCTTACCTAGAGATTCTGAATCAGTAGTTTGGGGGTGGGACCCAGACTTGCATTTTAAAGGATACTTTAGGCTGGTCTTATGTGGAGGTCTGAGGATCACTGGCCTAGGACTAAGCTCAGATTCCTCAAAATAATTTTCAAGGCTGTTCTTACCTTCATAAACTGGTTAGTCCAATCTGTATAAGAAAGAAAGGGAAGGAAACACCTGGAGAAGAAAAGAGGACTCTGTCCTGAGCAGCTTTGATACCGTGTTTCCCTGAAAATACGACCTAGCTGGACAATCAGTTCTAATGTGCCCTTTGGAGCAAAAATTAATATAAGACCTGGTATTATGTTATATTATATTATTATATTATGTTATATTAAAGACCTGGTCTTACAGTATAGTAAAATAAGTCCAGGTCTTATATTAATTTTTGCTCCAAAAGACTCATTAGAGCTGATTGTCTGGCTAGGTCTTATTTTCAGGGAAACACGGTATATAGACCAAGATAGTTTTGAAATACACATATGCCCCTTTTCACAAATTATTTTCTTTCATTTTCTATTGATTAACTCTAGGCATCTTTAGGAATGCTAATGTCAGGACTTAATCAAATAAACTCTCCTTCTAATAGATAAAGATTATGAAGGCAATAGCTGGCTCACAGAATCATTCTGATTTTTCTACATGGTTACCATTACGGGCTATGTGCCCCCACACAAATTCATATGTTGAAGCCCTAACCCTGATGCGACCGTATTTGGAGATAAGTCTTTTGAGGAGGTTAAATGAGGTCATAATGGTGGGGCCCTAATCCATAGGTCTAGTGTCCTTATAAGAAGAGGATGAGACAACAGAGATTAATCTCTCCTTGCATGCACACAGAGAAAAGGCCATGTGAGGACACAGCAAGAAGGTGTCTATATGAAAGCCAGGAAAAAAGGGTTCACCAGAAATCAACATGCCAGCACTTTGATCTTGGACTTCCAGCCTCTAGAACTGTGAGAAAATAAATGTCTGTTGTTTAAACCACCCAGTCTGTGGTTTTCTGTTAGGGCAGCCTTAGCAGACTAATGCGATTGCCAATATTTAAAATTTGAGAGGTTGCCTGTAAAATCTAAATTTCTATTGAAAAGTTATAAGATCTGGCAACAGCTTGCTAGAGATGAGTAATAATTTGTCTGTACTCCAGTTCTCCACAGTCTTCACCTCTCTCTTCTGTCTCCCAGACATGGAGGTTAAAGGTCAATAGGCAATTGTATCAGTATTATTATTTTTTTTTTCAAATCTAGTTCTTTTCACTCACTTACATTACTTGCCTGACCCTCGTGGACATTTAGGTTTATAATCATTAATGTAATTACTGACAAAGGTCAGTTTTCTTTCCAATAATGAAAAAGGATGTGCATTTAACTATCTACACTCTTTTGTCTGAATTCCCTTTGTGATATATAGTCTTCCTTTATGAGCAACCCAACGAGCTATAGATTTTTCAAGCCTATATGAACCATACTGATATACACTAATGTACCTTTCAAACATGAAAATAAATTAGAACATAAATCTAAACTGCAATGACAAATCCTAACTCTGAACATCATGGGCCAATTATGTAATTTGGAAAGGATGTCTTTTATCAACTAATAAATCAGGGTGGCATGAACAGGCAAAAGAAAAGCTCCCTTTTGTCTTGACAGATGTAAATAAAGAATAAATTACTTTTACTTCAAAATTTAAAAATAATGGATTGGGAGTACAAGGATTCCATCTGTTACACGATTTCAAGTCAGCCATGACAGTTGTGCATCAGAAACATATTGAAATATTTATTAACTTTACATCTTGCATTTATAGAAATTAAAGTATAAAACATTTTATTAGCCAGAAAAGGTAGTAACCATTTCTCAGAGAAAATAGGGGCAGAAGCTGGAGACATAGAAATTAGAGTAGAGGGAAAAAAGGAAATTAATTGCTAAAATGAGGGATAATTAATGTAACAATTAGAACATAAAACAATAGCACAAAGAAGAAAAAATATGATGCTTTAAAGAAGAACAGAAATCTATGAACATGTACTATATTTACTTATTGGTTGTCACATTTTGGTTGGGGGTATATATCTATTAGATTAATTCAGGCAAAAAATGTAAAGAGACAGTAAATCACAATATTGCTTGTCTTAGGTACATATAACAGAATAAACAAATGGATCAAAATCATTCTTTTTTCCCCCAAACAATAAAATTGTATGAAGCAATCTATCAATGATCTTTTGAGTTATTTCATTTTTCTGTTTTGTATGCTCTTGGAATAGAAATCTTAACTGATAAAAACCAAATGAGGAAATAGTCAAAATTTATATATGTGACAGTTCAGTATGTTTCAATGATATCGTCCTATGATTAGTTGTAGTTGAAAGCTATTACAAATGTATATTTTATAGATTAAAAATATTTTATCATATTTTAGATGTTGAAGCTACAATTTTTTGGTTAAAAAAACTCATTTATTTTATGTATGGGTTCGGTATCCCATGTGTAAACTGAAGGTCTCTCTTTTAAAGTTAGTATTAGGAAGAATATCTGCCTTCGAAGTTTCCAAATAATAAAAAAGTAAAATTCATTGAGTGTTTTTATTTTATTTTTTAAAGATTTTTATTAAAATATATCTAACATAAAATATTATATTAGTTTCAGATATACACCATAGTTTATTCTGCATTTATATACCTAAAGAAGTGATCACCATGATAAGTCCAGCAACTATTTGACACCATACTATGCTATCACAATATTATTGACTATATTCCCTATGCTGTATATTACATCCCATGACTTATTTTATACCTGGAAATTTGGATCTCTTATTCCTCTTCACTTTTTCTGCCTTTTTAAAAATCTTCAATTACAGTTAACATTCAATATTATTTTATATTAAAATGGTGCAAAAGTAATTGTGGTTTTTGCAATTATTTTTAACCTTTTAAACAACAGTTACTTTTGCACCAACCTAATGTTAATTTCAGGTGTACACCATAATGGTTAGACATTTGTATAATGTAAGAAGTGATCCCCGACTCGTCTAGTACCCACCTGGCACTATACATAGTTATTACCACATAGTTGACTATATTTCCTATACTCTACACACCCATGACTATTTTGTAACTACCAATTTGTACTTTTTAATGCCTTCACCTTTTTCACCCTCCTACAAACACCCTCCCATCTATCACCCAGATAAATCTAGTACCCATCCAACACCATAGTTATTACAATATTGTTGACTATATTCCTTATGCTGTATCCTACACCCCCATGACTACTTTGTAATAACCAATCTGTACTTCTTAATCCCTTCCCCTTTTTCACCCATCCCCAACCCTCCTCCCATCTGGCAGCCATCAAAATATTTTCTGTATCTATGAGTTTGTTTGTTTATTTATTTTGTCCTGTATATTTCATATATAAGCAAAATCACATTGCATCTGTCTTTCATTGTCTGACAAACTCCACTCAGCACAATGCCCTCCAGGTCCATCCGTGCCACCACAGATGGCAAGAACCTACTGCCTTCCAGGGCCAAGCAATATTCCGTTGTATATAGGAGGTGTGATCAAACAATACAGTGAATGTTTAAATTTAAAAAAAATGTATTATAGTAAAAAACACATTGCCATTAATCCCCTCAAAATACTCCCTCTCAATTTGAACACACTTATCCCATCATTCTTGACACTTTCTGAAGCAGTTCTGGAAGTCCTTTTTCATGAGTGTCTTTAGTTGCACTGTCATGGCTGCCTCAATGTCCTGAATCATTCTGACTTTGGGGAAGAGCCAGAAGTCGCATGGTGCCAGGTCTGGTGAATAAGGGATGCGGACACATCGTAATGTTCTTATTTGATAGAAGTTGCTGGAGTAGAAGCAATATGTGATATGAAAGATATGATCAAAAGATATGGTGAATACTGCTGCCGAGTGCCATCCAATGGAAAGGCAGCGATCTTCAATATGGGAAGCGGCGCATTGAACTTTAGTAACCGTGTGTGACAAGTTTCAACTTGTTCGGTGCAGTCAGTTGGGTGTGAGCTACGGTTGAGAGAAGGTGTGTTTTAAAGTGTGCCATAAATCATCCTCCATCATGACAACACTCCGTGTCACACATCGCTTCTGGTGTACGGCAAGTTCTGTCAAATAAAAATATTACAGTATGTTCTCATCCACCTTATTCACTGGATCTGTCACCATGCAATTTCTGACTCGTCCCCAAAGTCAAAATGATTCAGGACATCGAGGCAGCCATGACAGTGCAACTAAAGACACAAAAGAGGACTTTCAGAACTGCTTCAGAGAGTGGCAAGAACAATGGAATAAGTGTGTTCGAATTGAGAGGGAGTATTTTGAGGGGGATTAATGGCAATGTTATCTTTTACTGTAATATACATATTACAGTAATATGTATATTACAGTAAAAGATAACAGGGAGGGGAACAGGACTTTATTGGGGAACAGTGTGTACTTCCAGGACTTTTTTTCCAAGTCAAGTTCTTGTCCTTTCAGTCTTAGTTATAGAGGTCGCAGCTCAGCTCCAGGTCCAGTTGCCATTGCTAGTTGCAGGGGGCGCAGCCCACCATCTCTTGGAGGGAGTCAAACGGCAACCTTGTGGTTGAGAGGATGCGCTCCGACCAACTGAGCCATCCAGGAGCTCTGCAGCAGCTCAGCTCAAGGTACCATGTTCAATCTTAGTTGCAGGGGGCTCTGCCCACAATCCCTGGAGGGACTCGATGAATTGAACTGGCAACCTTGTGGTTGAGAGCCCACTGGCCCACGTGGGCATCAAACTGGCAGCCTTCGGAGTTAGGAGCATGGAGCTCTAACCGCCTGAGCCACCAGGCTGGCCCTGTAATATATTTTTTTAAACATTCACCATATTGTTTGATCACACCTCGTACAATACCTGCATTTAGTAGCATTATATAAAGTGTGGTTCCCTTTCTACTCCATTTGCATTGAAGAAAACAATTCCTCTTTCTACATGTACAACATGAGCATAGGGCTTGGGGTGCATTTAACGCATTTGAGGAAGTGAGGCTCTTAAATAAGTGGGTTTCCTTATTGTTTTCACTGAATTCCATGTCTTCCATTGAAAGAGATTAAACATCTTCAATTATTTCCACTGCAAAATTATCTTTTTAACTTAATTCCATTAGGCAAAGGAAAAGAAAGTATTTACTGGGGGCTCTTGGTTATCTGTTTGTCAACAACTGAGATTCTTATTTTCCTAAGTGGAAATAAATTTTCCAAATATTTTGGATCATCATGTGTCAAATCCATGCAAATGTCTTAGAGATGCAGAGTGGTAACACCAAAATCTACCAAAATAACAGTATTTGCAATGCAATCCCTTAAGAAATCTAACCTTCCATTCACTTTCAGAACCTAGCAAACTTTTTAAAAAAGAAACAAGTCATTTTTAGAGTAGCAAAAGAACATTGACTAGGAATGGCAGAATGATCATGACAAGGATTTCTAAAAGGAAACCTTGCAAAGTAAAGAGAATGGAAGATCAAAGAATATATATTTAAAATTCCTTCCACTTTAAACTCCTTTCAAACTGAAACAGCCAGCTATCATAGAGAGTATATTGGATTCCCAGGATGTCCTGGTGAAGAATAAAACCTTAAAATGAACCCTGTCACTGAAAACTGATAAAGGATTAATGTTGCCAGCTTTGAATAGCAGAAAATCAATATAACACACAAAAAAATGTTACGCAAAAACTAATGAAAAAAAGTGAGTGCTTTCACAGCATGCAGTAGCAAAGAAATGGTGCGATCAGCCACACCTTTGTTCTCTGATAGCTATGGTGCTTTCACTGCCTTTGACATTTTTCTAGTGAGATCAGAGTTTTCTGTTACATCATTTTACAAAAAAAAAAAGCAAAAAATTGACCTTTAAATTCAGCTTCTCATTTGTTTATTCTGAAGGTACTACATTTCTAACATTTAAAAATTAAAAAGAATTTTTCTTAAGAAATATGCAAAACAATTTTCATGTTAATTCCCCTTACTTGTTTCCAAAGGCTTAGGTATTTTTTTTTCAATTGGCACTGTTGCTTTTATTTTATGCATTTATTAATCATACAAATGGAAACCCCAAGCTTTCTTTTATCAAGCACTTCATAAAGGAACAATCTTCTTTCCCCACCATTCATCCAGTTCTTTTGTACCACTGCTGGTTTTTGCCAGTTGCGTCCCTTCACTCCCTGGACCCACTAATTCCAAGAATATTTTAAAATCTTAAGACAATGGTGAAAACTTCCTTTAATAATAATATAACAATAATATATTTATTCATTTTCTATAGCTGTCAGAATCCATGATTTCTAGATGCATTTTTAATGTGACTTTAATATTAGAAATATCTACTGTTAAAAATTACAGGAGTTGAACCGTCCGCGACGCCAAGCCGAACCGGACCCGCAGCCACCATGAACAGCAAAGGTCAATATCCAACGCAGCCAACCTACCCTGTGCAACCTCCTGGGAATCCTGTGTACCCTCAGACTTTGCATCTCCCTCAGGCTCCACCCTATACTGATGCTCCACCTGCCTACTCAGAGCTCTATCGTCCGAGCTTTGTGCACCCAGGGGCTGCCACCGTCCCCACCATGTCAGCTGCATTTCCTGGCGCCTCCCTGTATCTGCCCATGGCCCAATCTGTGGCTGTGGGACCTTTAGGTTCCACAGTCCCCATGGCTTATTATCCAGTTGGCCCCATCTATCCACCTGGTCCCACAGTGCTGGTGGAAGGAGGGTATGATGCAGGCGCCAGATTTGGAGCTGGGGCTACTGCTGGCAACATTCCTCCACCACCCCCTGGATGCCCTCCCAATGCTGCTCAGCTTGCAGTCATGCAGGGAGCCAATGTCCTCGTAACTCAGCGGAAGGGAAACTACTTCATGGGCGGCACAGATGGTGGCTACACTATCTGGTGAAGAACCAAGGCCACCTCTGTGCCGAGAAAGACATCACATACCTTCAGCACTTCTCACAATGTAACTGCTTTAGTCATATTAACCTGAAGTTGCAGTTTAGACACATGTTGTTGAGGTGTCTTTCTGGTGCCCAAACTTTCAGGCACTTTTCAAACTTAATAAGGAACCATGTAATGGTAGCAGTACCTCCCTAAAGCATTTTGAGGTAAGGGAGGTATCCATTCATAAAATGAATGTGGGTAAAGCAGCCCTAAGGATCTTCCTTTAATTCCTCTAGAGTAATACTGTACCATACTGGTCTTTGCTTTTAGTAATAAAACATCAAATTAGGTTTGGAGGGAACTTTGATCTTCCTAAGAATTAAAGTTGCCAAATTATTCTGATTGGTCTTTAATCTCCTTTAAGTCATTAGTGGCCTGCCTTTTCCTTTCCATCCTTGGTCCCACATCTCACCCTCAACCCTAGTCTTCCGTTCCCTCCCGCCAATCTCCATTGAATCAATGGTGCAGGACAGAAAGCCAGTCAGACTAATTTCCTTCTCTCCTTGCACTTCTCCCCACTTGTCATCTTTTAACTAGTCTTTCACAAGGATCCTCTGAACCCCCTCTGGGCCCCAATCAGACCCATTACTTCTGCTTTTGCATCTCAGGCAAAAGTGGAGGGTGCCTTTCGGACCCTCCTCCTAGGTTGTCTTTTCATACGTGAATCAAACCCAAATTTGCTTTGGTGCCAGAAAAACTCAGCTTGTTTGAACAAAGGATAGCAAATCAAACTGTACTATAAACAATAGTTTGTTTAGAATGGGGAAGGGGAGGGCAAGGAGGAGGACGCATTTCAGAAGCCTGATGACTTCAGAGCCAAATTAAGGGGAATTTTCAGACAAAAAAAATTGGTTACCTTTTACTGTCCGAGCGTCTCATGCAGCCCCTCATGGTTCCCCAGAATTCCTAAGCTAGGTCAATGGGGTGATATTGTGAATGCCTCCCTACAAAATGACTTGAGCCCAGTGAAATCTCATTAGGGTTAAGAATATTTCAGGGATCCTTAATATTTTGATTTTTGTTTTCAGCAATTGGATTTTATTTTATAATTTCAGTTCATCTAAATTTTATGTTCTGTACATGTGATGTTTGACTGTACCATTGACTGTTATGGAAGTTCAGCGTTGTATGTCTCTCTCTACACTGTGGTGCACTTAACTTGTGGATTTTTTTATACTAAAAATGTAGAATAAAGACTATTTTGAAGATTTGAATAAAGTGATGAAGTTGCATTACACCTCAAAAAAAAAAATTACAGGAGTTACACTATTATTTAAATTCAATTCTTAACATTAATATCATTTCCTTGTCCCTATTATTCTCTTTTATAACCTCCTTTGAAAAGCAGTGAAGATGAATTGGTGTTTTACAAAACCTTAAAATTCTCAGAAATGCCTTATCTTTTTATTACAGAATCTATCACTGGTAATTTCATCCTGTACAAGCTTTTCATTTCACACAAATTATTTACACTAATTCAATTAAGTTTATGATCTTCTCCAAATTATGACAAACATACACAGTACTTAATATTTTTCCATAAAAATCTCCTTGCCTGCTCTTTAAAGCATTAACCGAGATTGTGGGTTTACGGAGCTGATGCATACAAAGCTATTTTCCAGGCTAGTATTAGATGCTTGGACAGTTAGTTCCCAAACATTTCAGCACACCGAGGTTACATATGTGATTCTTTTAAGTGGCTTCTAATGTTTCTATAACCTGATAAAATGCTATTAATCCTTTGTAGCCACTTTTTAAAAAGTACTTTGTGTGCTGAAAACAAGTTCAGAAATTCAAAGCAATTTTATGTGAAGTAATATTATCCTGACATCAGCATAAGTTCATTCTGTCAATAAAAGTGTTGGTGAATCCTGTGAGGGAAATAAAACATATCATTGTTTATGCTTTGTAAGTCCAAAAGTAAAAAAACTTGCACATTGCTTATGTTTTTGTGATCTGCATGATCTGGTTCAGTGACAGTTATGCATTATCTTCTCAGATGTTTGATAGTATTTAGGAGAAAGTTGGAATGACCTTGGGATGATCTCTCAAGTCCAGCTGCTTAACTCTAAATTCTAACAGTTTGTGAAATCAGCACATCTCCTCAGAACTCTCCCGTGGGTTGCAAGTGATCAAACAGACAAAACCATAATGAGAGGACCGTTAGATAGGTTTAACAGAAAGGGAATTCTAAAGACATTCATTCAGTATAAAACTGCACACAGGGAAGTCACTATCTTTTATTAAAATCATCACAAATATAAAAGCATCACTAAAATATACATATGTACCGTATACATATATTCTCAGATTCCTGGAAAATTATTACAGATTTATCGGCTTTGCGTTTCATTACGTGACATATCCCTAAAACATTAAATAGAACAAAAATATCCATGCAATTTTCGGATGAACAGCATCCTTCGCATTTTTCATTGTGTGTTTTCATTCAGATATTTGTCTGTAGAGGATTTGCTAGTAACGGTTTCTTAGTTTTGGCTTCCCTGCCACGGGAGTGACATGTTCTGTGTCATGTAAAATTTGGTAGCTTGTAATGTCTGTTCAAATTTCAAGGGTATCGTGCCTTATCTATAGCAAGAGCCAGCCTGCGGATGTTGGATATACAACCAGCTGCAGCTTCCTGAAGCTCCTGATCAGAGGACCCGATCATATCCAGTAGAAGCTGTCACAGGTGGAGGAGGAGGAGAAGGAAAATAAGAATAAAACTGTTACTCTAAAGACGTAAAGTTAAGCTATCAAAATAATTGTAGATATTACATATTTTTAAAAGTCACTAAAAAAATGCAAGAAATTCCATTTGGGAAAATACAAATATAAGTCGTATTTAATCAAATACAGGAGTTTCTCATACAATTCCCACCTTTTTATTTTCTGGCGTTGAGCTAGACATGTTTCTCCTTTCTTTGGTCATCTAACTGTGATGGATTCTGCTTTGAAATTTCTCCTGCATTCATTCTGGCTTTTCCACCTCCCAGGACAAGCCAACAACATACTATACCTAGACTAGAAGTGCATCCTCTTAGATTGAATCTCTCTGCATTCCAATCCAGCTGATCATGTCACAACCCAGTTATATCAGTCTGTTGATAGACTGCCATTGACTCCCAATGCTAACTAACTAGAGCCCAGTCTATTAGCGGATTCTTAAAAGATTTTGCTGTGCTCTGGCCTCAGTTTACCTTTCTAGCCATTCGTCTTTCTCCTGCTCCATCTCATACTCCAAGGTCATACTTCTCCACTTCTCTTGCCTTGACTGACACCACGTCTCTACCTAAAATGCCCTTCCATCACCTTCTCTGAGTTTTTAAATTGTAACCATCTTCCATGACCCAGCTAACTTTTCTGTGAAGGCTTCACTGACTTCCATCAAACAAAATGCCATTTCTCTCTCACCAGAACTCTCATAGTCGTTTACTCAGATGTCTGTTGCTACACTTAAATTCTTCCTTTTTCACAGATATTTGGATTAATGCTTTCTGCCCTTTAGATTGTAAACTCTGAAACTTATAGTACCATATAGTGCCTAATACATAGTAGATGTCCAATAAATTTCAAATAACTGAATTAGAACTGTAAAAAATCTACCAGTTATGATTCTAATTAGTATTCCTGATAAAGATTTAAAAATTTACTTTGAATCATGTATTATCAATATACAGAGGGTGCCTAAAAAATGTATACACATTTTAAGAAAGGAAAAACCTGTATTAAAATTGTAATACTCAATATATACTGATAACAAAAGATGAATACAAGTCATGTGTATACATTTTTTTGGCACCCCTGGTAGTAGCATTTTAGAAAAAAAATGTGGATAATGTCAGAAAATGAGGATGACTTAATAAGCAAAGAAATACTAAAAGGGAAATACTATGAAACAGCTTAAATGTGTCAGAATTAGGAGTTTGGCTTTTATTCTGTAGGTAATAAAGAGAAGTTATTTAATCACTTTAATCAGCAGAGAGACATGGTTGTAGTTACATTTTAGAAAGATAACTTTTATGGCAACTTATAGAATATGGATTGTGGGGGACAAGAGACTGAAAAGTGCTGCAATACTTCAGGCTAGAGGTGAGAAGAACTCAAGAAAGCAGGACCCAGAAATGGCATGGAAGGAATGGATTCAAAGAATATTTAGGGACTAAACTATTCAACAAATGGCTCAAGGACAGCTGGTTATCCAAATAGAAGAAAATAAAAATGGCAATCTCATACATAAACATCAATTCCAGGTAGATCAATGATTTAAATAAGAAAGGAAAATATAAAACATTTAGAAGTTTGTATATGAGAAAACCTCGATCAAATTGGGGTGTGAAAGGATGTCTGGCCTCTCAGTTCCTTGACCTCCTCATGGTCAATGTCTTCACCCTGGTCCTTATTTTTCACCCCTCTCAATGGTCCAACCTTCAAACACTCTAACCACAGTGTCTTCTCCTATGATTTGGCTGTTGAACTTATTTGTTCTCATTATGACCTCTATTCCATTGCTTACATACTTTTTTCTTCAAGCATCTCCTGTCTTCACTTCTTCCATAACCAGCTTAGATTCCACAGTATATCTTTTTGATCATTCTTTGTCAGTTTCTTAAACCTCCTGTGACTTCTATCCACTAAAACCATAACCAACTCTGTCTTCCCCATGCCCTCACTAATAACTGAGCCCCCTGGAGGTAATATGTATACAAGGTAAGTGAGTCCACTAGAGATCCAACCTCAACTGATTCTCATCACTACTCAGCAATCTAAATATGTCTCTCTGTAATTAGGTCACTTCCTTACTCATTTCAGTGCTTATTCAAATCTTTTACATTCTTCTTCAATCTCCAACTCTTCCGTACAGCCCCCATTCTCAGCAGATAACCTCAAGGGCTCCTTTATAAACTTGATAGGAGCCATTAAACAAGAACTATTCTAGCCAAATCTACAAACCAACTTGCACCTTAGCACAATTTTTTTTCCTTCCTTCCGGTTGTAATGACATCTCTCTCCTATCCAAGGTCCACCACACCACTTGTATTCTCCCTCTTTTCTCCTTCTCCTTAGTATATTTTACCACTACATACTCCCTCTCTTCTACTTTATCTTTAATCTCTCCCTTCTACTGATTCCTTTCCATCATCATTTAAAAGCACATCTTCATATCTTAAAAAACCACCCCACAAAAACAAACAAACAAACAACAAAACACCACTTTGACTCATTTTCTTCCCTTCATAATCAAATTTCTTTAAAGAGTTGTCTGGACTCACTGTATCCATTCTTAAATTCCATTCAAGTCACTCTAGGCTGGCTTCTGCCTTCAGCTCTCCACTGAAACAAGCCTCTCGAAGGTCACCAATAACTTCCATGTGGCAAAGAACAACAGACACTTTTGAGTCTCCCTCTTATTTGGCCTCTTAACAGCGTTTGATATAATTACTACTTTCTCCTTTCTGAAATTGTCTCTGCTTCTTAAAGCATACTCTCCTGGTATTCCCCATATCCATTTGTCCTCATCTTCCCACAATCCATTGATGGCTTTCTCCTCCCCACCATAAACTGTTAGCGTTCCTTAGAACAAATTTCTTTTCTGTCTTCATTCTGTTCTCTCTCCCTACATGGTTTCTTTCACTACCTGATTTCAAGCATCATTCAGGTGGAACCACCTTCTAAATTTATATCTCCACCTCAGAATTGCATGGGGAATATAGGGAATAGAGTCAATGGAATTGTCACAGCTATATGTGATGTCAGAGGGGCAATAGATTGGAGGAGGGGGCTATCACTTTGTGAGGGATGTAAATGTCTAATATTACATTGTTTTGTACACCTGAAACTAAAAAGAAAAAAGAGCTTTCTTCTCAATGGAGCACATCCTAACCAGTGCTTCTTAGACATCTCCACTTTGAAGTTTCACAGCTACCTCAATCTTAATATTTTACAGGTGAAACTTTAAATATTTTCTCTATAAACCTGATCTCTCAGTACTCTCCCATATCAGTAATAGATACAGTCGCTTAGTTGCTCTAGCCAGATCGCTCCCTTCCTCTCACTCACTCCCACCCTCAGCTCCCCTGCTTTCCATCCAAAGGATTACCATATTCTCGTGATTCAACTGTCTACACTTACCGAAGTCATTCACTTCTCTCTATGGCCACTGCCACTTACCACCCCTTTAAAGCCTACAAAAGCGTCCCACTGTCCTTGTGCCCTCTCTTGCCCCACTGTAATTAATCATTTGTACTGCATCCCGAGTAATTTCCTAAAATAAATTTGTGAAGTTCATCAACTAGGGGCAAAATTCCAGAGAAAGAAAAGGGAATGAGATAATCAGTCTTCTGAGATTCAAGAAAAATAAATATCCTCTTCTGAATAAGGGAAACAGGGCCATTTGGGGGAGCTCATGCCTTGTGAGTTTTGCATCATTAGTATAATTAAGCAAGGCAAAGGCCATTAGATGAGGTGGCTCTACCGCCTTATTAGGCTACACAAGCAAACCAAAATCTAAACTAGAGTCAATGCACATGAATCTGAGAAAATGAAACCTAAGAGCGACCAATCACCAACAGCCAGCTAGGCTTTCCCAAATAGGGAAGCCATTTAAGCTACTATCGCAATCACACAATTCCCATGCTGTGCTTCTGGGTCTTCTCTATAAAAACCTTCCCTCCTGTTGGTGGAGGATTTTAAAGAAGTTTGACAGTGCATGATTTTGCT
The DNA here is from genome assembly GCF_057876585.1 of Rhinolophus sinicus. Classification (NCBI taxonomy): domain Eukaryota; kingdom Metazoa; phylum Chordata; class Mammalia; order Chiroptera; family Rhinolophidae; genus Rhinolophus; species Rhinolophus sinicus. Next base: position 127,556,850 of record NC_142501.1, read on the forward strand.
CTCTATTTTCAAGAGAGAAACCTAGGATTAAAATTATTTTTAATTGCTACTTGGTTGCCAGGCTTTTTGTGTCTCTGATTACATTTCCATGTTCTGGCTGGACCATGATGTAGCTTTTCATACAGGTTATACATTTGAATCACATAAATCCAGTACTCAGTACAAAGTAAGTGCTCTATAAATTGTGTTCATTACCATGGTGATTATTTCGCCAGTTTTGAAGTCTGGTTCTGGCATTTATTCCCTGGGCCCCAGCCCTGGTGAGTTTGGGAGGAATGAGGAACTAGGAATTTTGGTCCTGAGGTCAGTCTAGCCTGTGTTAGCACTTGCTCCAAACCTCATCTCATCTGTGGTTGACCCCAATGGGTACCAATGACCCAGGCTTCACTTGGCATCAGCTGTTGCCACTGATTCCTTGCATGACTTCCTTGGAAAGGAGACCCTTGGTCTGATGTCTGCCAAACCCGAACCTACATTTTGCCCACACTCCCTCAGGCCTGGTTGTTGGTCTGTGGTTCCATCACTGGCTTTACATGAGTCCGTTGCATTTATTCCCAAACCCTTGATGCCAGTGACATAATTTTATATTACATAAATGTGAAATATATACTAGTCATGCATTTGGCTTGCTGTTGGCATCCCGATGTTTCACAGACAGCTTGTGGCATATTGGAGATTCCAGGAGTCAGCTAGATCAAGGTTGCTGATGGGAACATCTACTGTGCATTTATATGCTTGATGTTAGAATACAATGTTTAACCCATGCAGGACCCTTTTTATGATTCTACTTTGTAAATGACTTTTTCTATTCCCTGACTAACTTCTAGTCCTGAATGCATTCAGAGGACTACTACTACTCTTTGGGAAATTAATTTTGCCTAAGTTTCTTGCATGAACCACAAGGCTTCATTCTATCTCTCATATGGCGGTTAGTGAGTGTTTATAGCCTAAAAACTTGACCAGTGGAGCCCAGCAATCCAGTATTTTAAGGGCATAATGTATAGGCCAGGGGGATATTTAAAAGACCGAGATAAAAGGAGAAAAGTGGGGCACAGAATTGAGGTGGGCAGTGAGAGCTGCTTCCTTAAACGCACCTCAAATGACTCACTGGCATCAGGCCCACAGGTTACCTAATGTTTGCACAACGTGAAATGATTTTATTAGCTACCAAGCTTACTATGTTCCAGTTACTGGGATGTATTCTTTACTGGTTAATTTATCGCACTCTGCCCATTTTTCTTAGCCAGAAACATTCTCACCCAAGGGTACAGAGTTGGAAGTGTAGAAGTTTTTGTGTGCTCAGGGTATAAATGGCTTGATATTTGAGAGGTACTTCCAGGACCCTCTTTGGTGATGGGACTATTTGAATGTATTGTTGTTCCTGAATTTAATTTTGCTGTCAATGAACGTTACTTATTGCTTTGTTATATACCCACAGGCTATGTAGGTAATGCTGCATTACAAATTGAATAAGAACGTGCTACTTTCCCAAACTGCCATCTGTATAACGAGCTATATAGTATATCTTGGTTTACAATTAGGCTAAAGAATATATGCTTTTGCTTCTCCTAAGAGCTTCACAAGCAAACTAGAGCTATCAGAGGAATGCTTTAAAGTGAGTATAAATATCCACTTAACAGAAATTTAGTGCAGAATTCTGAATTTGCTGGGCAACTAAGAGAAAGGAAAGAGCAGCATATGTTTTCAAATCACTAACACACGGGGCAAAGTGAAAGCGGTTTGTAATGCTTTGTGATAATTACTTAAAAGCAGTACTTTTCTTAGGAAAGTGAGATGCAAACTGGATACAAGTGATTATGTAATCAGTACACATGTTTTGGTATATATATTTTTTGATCCATAGACTTTTTCCAACTATAAAAATGTTTTTCATATTATAAGGGGGAAAAACACCTCAGGTTTACCTTTTTGAAGTGTTTGTTCTTTGCAAAAACTTTCCTTTTTTAAGTCCTCCCCCTCCCCCAAGCGCACCCAAGGACTTTAAATTTATTGGGAGTTTCATATATACACTGAAGGAACACTAACCCCCTTGCTTTAAAACTTAATTGCATAGGGCACTTTAAAACATCATTCAAACACATAACTTTTTACAAGGTTGGCTAGAATGAGGACTTGGGAGGGGCAAAAGCATGGTTTGTGGATTGGGCTGACACGAATACTTCCTCCAGTGTCAAAGGCTTGGATCTCAAGGCGCATGCCTCAGTACACAACTGTGACCCGTGATTGACGTCCCCTGGAAGGTGAGACCAAGGTAGCATGGGGATCGCTGCCTGCATTCAATTTTTACTTTTATATCTAACAGTTAATGATTTGATGTAATATTGAGTTGTATGAAAAATATGTACCAATTTGAGTGATAACAGATTTTCTTGTGGTTTGACTCAACATTGTTTGGGTGAACGCAGACTGGAAATATGAGTTATAAGTAGAGACGGATGAGCTCTGAAAATACCTGTGTGCACAGCGAGCTCAGTGGGTTTTCCAGAAAGATCTTTCATTCTCGGGAGCTGATTTGAACTGTGAACCCGTTTGCTATGTTCCCGTTTACAAGGCCTTGTGGTATGGCTGGAGCACGAACACACAGCCCAGTACCAGGGAATGCACGTGGACTGTCTCTGTCCTAAAAGGTGGCTACCAGGCTGTCCACGATGACTGGGCTCTGCTGCTGTGGCAATGGGGACTCCACAGAGATTTTTTATCACATCCTGACTTTGAGCCTTGGTAATTCATTTCACATGACAGCTCACCAGAGCCTTAGGCGTCAGAACACATTTTACATTTGCTGGTTGGGGCAAAACCTTTGATTGTTTGATCAGTGAATTAAGGGGTTTGCCTTGTAGTGCTGTCTGTCTGCCTGCTGCTGACAGGAGTGCCCGCCATGTTTGCATGATCCCAGGTCCATGTCCACAGCGCTTGGAAGGGGGTTCTACTTGTTCCATCCAGTCCCCTTTCTGTGCAGATGTTTGCTCACACGTGAGTAAGTGTATCCTCTGGTCTTTCTTCCATGTTGTCTTTCCATAAGCCTTCCACTAGAGAGCTTTTGTGTCCAACGAGACACTCAGACCCACAGAGATACACAGACACACACAGATTGGAGTGCTGAGTCTAGAGTACTGAGTGGCAGAAATAGAATATGTAATAATGAAGAGAGCCCTGAAAACCTTCTTCTAAAGAATCCTAGAAGTGGAGAATGATTTCATTACTGGCTGGATCACGAAATTATGGGACTCTGCTCTGGACTCTACATTAGAGGAAACAGAAGCAGAAAGTCTCCTTGTGCCCTGGGCAGAAGCTCATGGTTTCATTTGGAATGCCTTCAAGTTGCTGTTCAACCTATTTTATTTGTAAAATTCTCAGAACAAGGCCTGGCCCACTGTGACTGCTTTCTAGTTGTTAGCCATTATTAATCCAGTAAATAAAACACACTTGAGGCACTGTACTCTCAACCTGATGCTAGCAAGGAGTGACAAGTGCCAAAATGTGACCAGTATTGGCTGGCGTGATTGACCCTCTCATGAAGAAGTCAAGTTGCTTCTGCCCAGTGGAGTCTGGGAGTCATGTGGGTAAGTACCTCTGTATAAGGAATGACAAGAGGCCCTGAGGGGAAGCTCAGCAGGACTGTCTCTGAGTCCCTGTCAAGTTCTGCTTCTGTGATAGGTTCCAAGAGGCCCTTCTGGAGAACTGAGTGAGCCCTGAGAGGCTGGGCTCACAGCAGTCAGCGCCTCTGGCACGCTATCAGGGGGACTGAGTACAGCAGGTCCTATAGAAATGGAGTAGAAAGAACAGATAGCTGTGTGTTTTCTGCTTTGGATTTCACTACGGCTTTCCTCTGGTTCTCAGTACTGTTTCCCCTAAAATAAGACCTAGCTGGACCATCAGCTCTAATGCGTCTTTTGGAGCAAAAATTAATATAAGACCCAGTATTATATTATATTATATAATATTATGTATATTATATTATATAAGACCAGGTCTCATATTAAAATAAGATTGGGTCTTATATTAATTTTTGCTCCAAAAGACACATTACAGTTGATGGTCCGGCTAGGTCTTATTTTCGGGGAAACCCAGTAGCAAGTCAAAGAACACTTCTGTGGAGTAAAATGATCTAGGAAATAGCATAGTCGGGTGCTTCATTCATATGTGGTCAAGACAAGACCAAGTCCAGGAGGTCCTCGAATAACATCATTTTGTTATAACGTTGATGAGATGCCGTAGGAACTCAACTCTTGTTTATATCACTTCACCTATGGCAAAATTGGGTTCATCATACGTCAGTTTGCTTAAAGTCGCAGAACTATCCACAATGTTGAGTAAAGGCGCACTATACACTTAAAAAGCAGAGGAGGGTGAGGCAGACTTCCTTGTGACTCCTCCAAAGGACAGGTGTCCAGCTCTGACCTGAACTCGGATAACTGCACTACCTGCTTGACATCTCCAGTGGGATTGAAAATGCACCTCAGATTTCACATGGACAAAGCTGAACTCCTGACTCTCCCATGTAAAACCTACTTTTCCATAGGTTTCCCATCTCAGCTAAGGTGAACTCGTCTCTCCAGTTATCAGGCCCAGACCTTTGCAGTATCCCTCACTTCTCTCTTTCTCTCACAGCCCTCATCCTAGCCATGAACAAAACCTGTTGGCTCTCCCTTCAAAATGTGCCCAGAATCTGACCTCTTCTCATGACCTCCAGTGCTGTGAACTGAGCCACTATCATTTCTTGTCTGAATGTAATGATTAGGCCAAGTTTTTGATACACAGAAAAATCTGGAGCTGATGTTGAAGGTACAGCCTGGAGAAAGTTAAATCACTCAGATTGGGAATTCAGAAGAATCTTTCCTTCTTTTTAAGGAGAAAAGGCAGAGAAGAGAAAAGACAGGTAAGTGATCTGCTGGGAAAATGAAAGCCTAGGTCAGAGCCATCATGGGACTTTTAAAGAACTGACATATGTAATACTTGACTTGAAAGTTGTTGGCATTGCTGCAATGTATATTCCCTTCCAGCACTCCAAACCTTTCATTTTTGTTCACGCAATGACCTTATAAGAATGTTCTTGTTTTGATTTGGCTTGATTGTTGTTTTCCTGGGGGTAGAAGTTAGTGGGGAGGGCAAGAAAAAAGGGTAGAGTTCCAAGTCTAGCTCCGTGTAAGATAGGGAAAACATGCTTACCAAAGCGAGACAGTATATAACCCGACACAAATGATCAGAAGCTGGAGATGACTGTGATGACATATCGATACAGAATTCCCCCCTAATTAGAGTTTGCCTAGGGCACGGAAAGCAGAGCGGGGTTTCCGTCAATATTTCCTACATCATAAGAGGAATGGCAGCCCTAGCTAACATCTGAACTACTGAATATATATATATAAATAAAAATGTGACTTAAAATGACACCTACTATCAAAATAAAATACCAAAAACAGTTTGACCCAAACAATAACCTCTCCTCTAGCCTCAGACCTTGTCCTCCTCAATTCAGTTGAACTTTACCTCTATTCCACAGTAACTAGTCAGCCATTCTCACGGTTACACCTGGACCTCATTAATACGAGCAACTGTTCCGTCTCTGCCTCTAATTGCCCCCTATCAGAAATTCCAGGATGTTAACTAGACTTATTGTGGTGATCATTTCACAATATATAAACATCTAATCATTAGGTTCTACACCTGAAACCAATACAGTGTTATATATCAATTATAGCTCAATTTAAAAAAAAAGAAAGAAAGAGAAATTCCAGTTTCTGAAACAGAATGAGACCAAGAACACAGGAGGTACTTAACTATCTTTACAGCCTCCCTGCTGTGGACCTACACTCTATGGACTACCATGTCCACTGCTTGTCCGTCACTGGGTTTAGCTCTTTTCTCTCTACCATTATTACAAATTGAAATCCTGGACCTCAATCAGCCTTCTGGATAATGCTCAAAAACTGATGGATGCAAAGGCACACACGTTCATGATCTGTCACCTCAACTGGCTCTCAGCTCCCCCTGGCAATCCATGTAGGTGTCTCTCTCTCATCAACTTTAATTCTCCACAGCAGCTATTTAAAACCTTTGCTACTCTTCTCAAATTACTTAACCCACCTCTTCAGTTCTCTCACTCTCAGCATGTGCTTTTTCCCCACTTGATAGGGAAAATGGAAATCGCAGCAAGGGAATCTGCCCAGCTCCCTGTCATCGCACTCATGGATTTCCATGGCAAGTGTACTCATCCTGTCCTCCTTGCCATCTGTCTTACACAAGCGGTGTCTCTCCTCCAGGCTGCATTCAGCTCCTTGCCTTAAGCTATGTACTCACCTGCCTTCCCATCTCCTCTGGATGCTCACTTTGTCATTATCCCCACACCTTCCGGTATATTCACTGCCACCACTCTCTTCCTGCTCTTGCCAATTAGCATTTAAACATGCTTAAGTCAGCTGTCTTAGGACAGAAACAAAACAGACAAAAGGAAAAACCACCTAAATCTCTTTTACCTTCTCTGCCAGATATCATCTCTGCTTTCTCTTCTTGGCCAAACTTTATCAAAGAGTGGCCTCCATTTGCTGCCTCTACTTTCTTACCTCTTTTTCAGTGGACACTTCTGGTTCTTGTCTTACTTTTCAGTAACATCTATTCCATTGGTTATGCTCTTGAGCTTAAAATAATCTCTTCTCTCGACTTCTTTAAAATAACACTTCCCTGATTTGTTTGGATATTTTCCCTTTAATACTCTGAGTCATTTGTGGAATCCTCTTTCTTTGCCCATCATGGTATGGCTCAGGATATCATGGCATGTCCTTCAGCCCTCTCACTTTTTTCTTTTCTCTATACACCCTCAAAGAGAAATGTCATCCATTCTCATTATTTCATGAACAAGACCCTCAAGATATAGATATATAGCACATCTCCACGTTGTAACCTCCAAAATGTTCAAAGAGAGTATGTCCCAAATGAACTCTCATTTTCCTCCACAAACAGATTCCTTCTATGATCCTAAAATCCAGTCGTCCAACCTAGACATTTAGGTGTCCTCTCTTTACCTTCTTCCTCACTCTTCACATTCAAAAAGTCAAAAGTCCTATTATTTTTACCTCCCCAATATCTCTTGAATCCACCCATTTCTCTCCATCTCCTGTACTTATGACCTTAGTTGCAGCCACCATTATCTCTTTCTGAACTGCTACCTAACTCATCCTCCATTCCTGAGTCCATCTATTTTTAAATGAGAGTAACTTCTGAAAGGCAAATGGGGCCAACTGACTGCCCTGCTCACAATATGTCAATGGCTTCCTGGTGCCCCAGGCATAAAATTCTAGTTCCCCGAAAGGATTCATGGAGGTTTTCTTCAGCAGGCTCCAGTTGATACTTTCCCCTTCTGTTCATCTTTAGCTTTCACTTTTTTTTCAAAGAACATACATTACTTATGTTACTTAAAAAGTTATAACAAATGGATTGGCCAGAAAGAAGTAAGGCCTGCACAGGAAATGAATCATCAATGAGGTAGGGAGAGGAACAGAAGATTGTGGAATCACAGAAACAAAGTATGGGCGACATTTTAAGGACATTTTAAGGTGAGGTCAACATTATAATATGCCTTGGAGAGATTAAGCAATGTGAGGACTGAAAAGAGCCCCTTGGATTTGGACATTTGGAAATCCCAGAGATTACTGATAAAGTGATTTGTGAATTTTTTAATTTAAAAGCCAATGGTAAATAAAGTTGCAATGGTCATCGGAGAACATACATCTTTATGGATAAACGTTTTCAGACTTTTTGGTAGATACCCTGGAGAGGGATTGCTGGGTCATATGGTAATTCTATTCTTAATTTTTTGAGGAACCTCCACACTGACTTTCATAGTGGCTGCACCAATCTGGAAAGACATGGCAACAACCAAAGTGTCCTTCAATAGATGATTGGATAAAGAAGATGTGGTACATATATACAATGGAATACTATTCTGCCATAAGAAAAGATGGAATAGTGCCATTTGTGATAACATGGATGGATCTTGAGATTATTATACTAAGTGAAATAAGTCACACAGAAAAAGTTGAAAACCATATGACTTCACTGATATGTGGGATATAAAACTGAAAAAAAACAAAGGAACGAGACAAACAAATAAAGAAACAAAAACTCATAGACTGAGACAATAGTTTAGTGGTTCCCAGAGGGTAAAGAGAGAGGGGGGTGGTAGATGAGGGTAAATGGAATCAAATATATGGTGATGGAAGGAGAATTGACTCTGGGTGGTGAACACACAGTGTGATATATAGATGATGTATTACAGGATTGTACACCTGAAACCTATGTAACTTTAGTAACCTTTGTCACTCCAATAAACTTTAATTACAAAAAGAAAAAAAGAAAAAAGCCAATGGTACCATGTTTCCCTGAAAATAAGACTTAGCCAAATAATCAGCTCTAATGCATCTTTTGGAGCAAAAATTAATATTAAGACCCGGTATATATTATAGTATGTTATATTATACTATACCCAGTCTAATAGTAAAATAAGACCAGGTCTTATATTAATTTTTGCTCCAAAAGACGCATTAGAGCTGATTGTCCAGCTAAGTCTTATTTTCGGAAAACACGGTAGTGGGCTGAAGAGCCAGGGGTAGTTGGGGCAATGAGAATCTTCAGAGAATGCTTCTCCTCTGATATGGTGTATCCCACAGTAGATGTGATCAACTAATAGGGCATTAGGAAATGAGCAAGTAGGAAAAAAGAGATTAAGATGGAATATGCAGACGTTAGAGGAGATAGCCAATGTCAGAATTTCCAGCTTCTGGAGGATACAAAATGGGATCATGAGTACAGAGGGTGGGAATAGCCAGGAGAAGAAATACTGAGAGCAGAGAGAAGATATTTGCACTGACTGTACCCACAGATAAGTTTGCAGGTGTGGGACAGGAAGTTGAGGTCTTTTCTGCCTATAATCTCAATTTTCTTTTTAATATTGAAAGCAAGTTCATGTGAGTGATAGCCTTACTTACTCAGACATAAGTTAATTGATCATTTAACATAGAAATACTTTAAAACAATAAAAGGTATGTACTGTTTATTAGAAAGCAATTACCTTAATTATGTAAAGAAGTTGTCCATGCAAGGATTTTGTTTTGGTTTGCAACTTTGCTCTTGGAAGTGCTAAGAAGTTATAAAGTCTGATGTAAAACTATAAAAATTAAATCTGATCAAGCTAAGACAAATTTAAAAATTACTTATGTTAAGTCCAGGCCAAAGATTATCTAAATATGGATATATTATGATGAATAATAATTTCCACAGTATCCTCAATATTAGAATCAGTCAAAATTCTTAATGTTTTATTGTTTGCATTTATATTTACCTCCAAAAATTGGCACATTATTAGAAAGAATTCAAAACCAAAGACATGTTAATATTTAAAATACCTTATTGGATATCAAATTCATCCCTTTGGGGGTGAAAATGAAAGATATCCAGAAGAAATGAAGCCAACGAATTGAAAAGGAAAAAAAAAAACCTTTAGTTAAGCTACTTTCCCAATTTCATTTTGATTTCTTTTCAGCTTTCAAAAGCAGATTAATATGGAAAAAATAAAGCACGAGGCTGGAGAGAAGAGATACAATTTTTCTTCTTCAACGTCAAAGAAATAGCTTTTCCTGCTCCTACTAAATTGGAACTAAGCTCATAAGATGAAAATAAATGACTAATTTCTTGGGAAATAACCTAAGTGAAAGATTCTTTTGGCCCAATAATTGCTTTTCTTAAACTTCAGTTGACTTAACCTCATTCTCAAGGCCTCTCCTGCCCTTCCTTTCATTGCACCCTATTGGTATCAAGTGTACCTTAAAAGTCTGTCTCGTCATTTGCTACCCATTTGGGAAATGTTTTCCTTCTCTCATGTAATCTGTTGGAAGGAATAAGTCAAATTTGACTGTGCTTTCTTAATTTCTCTTTTAAAAACTTATGTCTAACATCCAAGATCTTTTAAATTGGAACCTAAAAAATATTACTGTAAAATTTCACAAAGTTATATTTACCAACTCTGGAAAAAAACACACCTGATAACCCTCTAAAAGTTTTTAATAACTAAATATTCATTTTAGACTTTTCTTTTTTGTTAAAATTGCATAAAATGATACTTCTTAATACCATCTATATAAGAACTTTAAATTTCAGTGAAACTGAATGAATTTTAGAACAGAATGATTCTTCCTCTTCTGGCAAAGACTGCATTCATTTCAGAGCTCATCTCGCACGATTTATGCCGAGTTAGCTGTTTGGGACAACTGGGCCGGCCCTCAAAATGGTATCTAGGCCAGCAATTCTTTTTTTTTTTTTTAAGTTCTTCCTATAGTGGAACTCTTTTCCTCTCCCCCCTCACCCCAAAGAAAACTTTAACATTTCTATGAAATTTATATACACATAAACATACACTGTAAGATAAAATGGAACATCTGAAGAAAAAGTAGGGCACAGGGTCCCCAAACTCTGCCTGTTCCTTTTTGTTCCCCATTTGGCCTCAAGGTACCTTCTCCAATTCCATGATACACAAAACATTGCTCATCTTCATAAGAAGAGGAGGGCTAATCCCGTGTTTCCCCCAAAATAAGACCTAGCTGGACAATCAGCTCTAATGCATCTTTTGGAGCAAAAATTAACATACGACCTGGTATTATATTATATTATGTTATATTATATTATATTATACCCAGAATTATATTATATTATATTATATTATATTATATTATATTATATTATATTAATTATTATATTATATTATATTATATTATATTATATTATATTATATTATATTATATTATATTAATTATTATATTATATTATATTATATTATATTATATTATATTATATTATATTATATTATATTATATTATATGATATTATATTATGACCCTGTCTTGCATTATAAAGTAAGACCGGGTCTTATATTAATTTTTGCTCCAAAAGATGCATTAGAGATGATTGTACGGCTAGGTCTTATTTTTGGGGAAACACAGTCTTTGGTCTCCTCCCTTATTCCTGGAATTTCTTCTCACTACAGAGCACGTCCCCTTGCTGTTCCAACTCTTCCACTAGTGATACTAGCCTCCTTACTGCTCTCACCCCGCACAGATCTGCTCAATCCACACTTGCTCTTCCAACAATTGCCCTAAACCACTACCTACACCACAGTCCTAAAAACTCCCATGCCCTCAGTTTTGACAGTCTCAGCTGGACGTAGACATTTGGAAGAACCCAGTTTAAACACATTCCTACTGAGTTTTAAATGAGTGATAACCTTGCTTTTTTCCCCAGACTTTAAAATTGCATTTACAAATTTTAGAGAAGGTAAATTTAAGCCAAATCTCTGCTTTGTGAAATGTCAAGTTGTATGCCAAAGTAATACATTTTAGGCAGCAGAAATGAAATAGTTCTGCTTAGGAAGGTCTTTTGGGTCACCCTAAAATGATACATGTAGAAGACTGTTTATGTGTCGCTCCAACCTGTCTGTCTCAACTTCCTTCTGAGAGAACTGGAATGGATCATATCCCTAAGCCTGATCCAGGAGCAACCCAGCATTCCTGATGAAACATTTTAATGTTTAACTATTGATCTTACTTTGAAATCAATTTAGATCTGAGGTACTAACATACTCGTAGCTTATCTGTGTCAATACTTATTTTCCGTTAATCTAGCTTTCTTCAGTGCATAGCTTACATTTCTGGCAAGATTTTTCTTTTAAATCATTTTTTACCCTCTATTACATCTTTTTCAATATGATCAACAGGCGGGTAGGTCTTGGTTTCCTTTGCTCAATCAGGTAAGGAGGCAGGAGGTTGCTGATCACCTGCCATGTGATGTGAAAGGCTCTGTGAGGAAGACACACCCAGCCTTCAAATTGTGTACAGGGTGAGGAGTGAGGCATGTGGCAGCCAGTGACCCAGGAGAACAGCCTTCCCTATCCCTCATGGTGGGGAACTCAGGGGACAGAGATGGATGGGTACCCAGTTCCCTGTTTGTTATATCCCCAGAATCAGAGAAGAGGTGTGGGGGGCAGGAGTCTCTAAGGAGGATGTAAGCTAAAGCTCAGGCAAACTTTTCTCAGTTCATTATCACCCAGCTTCCACCAGAAGTGACATTCCCCTGCCCCTTTCACCTTTCCAGATCCAGGAAAGGTGGGGAGGGTGGGTATAGCTTGAGAAGCAAGAAGATACTAATAATAATAGTTGACATTTCAACAATTAATGCTCACCATGTATCAGGCACGATTCAAAGTTCCTTGTACATACTAATTCATTAAATGCTATCAGCAAATCCAGAGTTAAATATTATTATTAATATTCAAGTGTTACAGATGAGGAAACTGCAGCATAGAAAGAGTAAGGCTCTTGCCCAAAGTTACAGAGCTTGGGAAAGCCAGGATTTGAATGCAAGTTCTAGATCCATGCTCTCACTTATCATGCACACTGCCTCCCTTGGCCTAAGTGTGCACAGAGAGGAAGTTGGTCTGGCCTGGTCCCTGGATACCATAACAAGCATTCTCTAAGGCATGGTTGCTTCCCCCCCAACCCCCTCACCCCCTGCCGCCCTTGGGTCATCGTGCCCATGCCTAATACTGAAATCTGTTCTAGTCAACTGCCTCCATTTGCAATGGTTCCACTTAACGGGGCCTCTTTGTTTCTGCAAACCCTCCCTGTGGGTCCCATGGGAACCTTGGTTGCCCTGTATGCCATGTATAGTCTGTGGGGACCAGGACCCACCTATGGCTGACCCTTCTGGATGCCCATCTCCACCAATGGTGCACCACTGTTCCTGCACCATACTGAACTTTGCAGTCAAGCACATTTAGGGTTTCTCCTGAAGGCTAAACCTCTTGCTTTCATCTTTATATCCTTGGGAGCTAGCACAGAGCTAAGTTAATAAACGCTACTTTGAAGGTAGGATGCTAATCATATTTCAGGTCTAGCAGTAAATGAGGCTGAGATGATTTCAAAATTACTCCTTGGATCCTTTCACTCATTTCAACTCACACTATTATACTTTTTAAATGTGTTTGAATTATTTTTCTCTGGTACACAATGAAACGTATCAGTCACTCTTTTGCCTGGGCACAATGACTAGATCTCTCTGGTTTAATATTCCTAACAGCTTACTTGTATTCGCAGACTGGAATTCTGAGGAACAGCTGCTCTGTGTCTTGTTCCTGTTCCTTTGGCAGGTTCCCTAACCATAACAAAGTTTGCTTCTTTTGTTATGATTCATAAACACACACACCTATTTCTTTTTCATTGCTTTGGCATAGAACTTTGTTAAGAACCTACGTGGAAATCTACACGAAGACCAGTGGGCTCCTTTTGTAGCTATCACAGTAAAGGAGCCCGTCAGCTATCTGTTACCATATTTCGTGAATTACCAGAGTATAGGTAACCAGTAATGTTACTTTTTTCCCCTCAAGCTTTATTGCTTAACACATCAGGCAAGAGGACTTAATATCGCCTTTCAAAAGGGTCCATTCACAATGCAAATCTTATTCTCTGAGATTCTATGATATGTTAAAGTTCCTGTGTATTAAAACTAAATGTTTCTTTTTCAGCCTATCAATTTACTCTGACGTAAGCAGTTGCTGAGAAAATTGCCCTAATGAGCGTTAACGGAACAAGAGAAATAATTTAAAAAATTATTCCAGTGAAGTCGAAGGTATAAGAAGAAAGCATCAGTGCAAAATGGCTTTCCCAACTTGGCAGTGGCAGGTGGAATCTGTGATGAAATTTTCACATTCATGCAACAGACTGGCTTTCTCCTTTGCCCAGCCGTGCTTTTTGAAGTTTTTCATGTACCACAAAATACATAATAAAGGGTAGTTAAATCCACTCCGAACCCCAGCTACATGACCATGACATGTTTGGAGGTAACTTTGAGGTGCATTCCTGAATATGGTGCAATGCTTTCTAAATTTACAGTCTGATTTCCTGCTGCCAGTTTTGACTGCCAAATGCTTCTGACAGTGCGGCCAGTTTGTGGTGTCCCTAAAAATCATCAGCAATTTGAAAACATTAGCGCCCGGCAATAGTCATACTTTGCAATGATTGCCTGTATTTATCACCTTACTTTTCCAGGGTACAAACTGAAAAAAAAAAAAAAAAAAAAAAAATCGAAGAGAAAATTTAAACTTCTCAAGTAGCAGGCCATATGTGGAGTTGAAAATCAAATGTGTGAGAGCCAGTCAGCACCTTTCTGTATTGTTCACAAATTAAAATAAACAATGCAAGTGCTGGGGCTTGTGTGGCTATGTAGAAGAAAAATAATGTCAATATGTTTCCCTTCTCAAATACTTTGCATTTTGTCTTCACATTTGCAGAGTATTTTGATTTTAGGATATTGTGGTTACGGGGCAGGACTGAAAATGGGGAGAAGATCATTGCTTCATTCAACAAATATTTACTATATTCTGCTCTGTGGCATGAACTGTGCCTGGGAAAGCAGAAGTGGATGAGACAGGCGTGGCTTCCGCCCTTAGGAATCTTACAGTCTACTGAGACAAACAAGAAGACGTGCAAGTCTTAGGAGAGCACTGATAGAGGCAGGAACGAGAATGAATCTGAAACCTGAAAAGATGGAATGAATCTGAAACCTGAAAAGATGGATGTGAGTAGCACAAAGTGTGTGTATGGATTTGGAGTGCATTCCAGGCAGAGGAAGAGCAGTGCGGCTACCTCACGGGATCTGCAGTTTGTGCAGAGCATGGAGGTGCCAGCAGAAGTGGTGACAGACACCCAGCCCAGCTCCACTCTCCACTTGGACATCCTGGCCTGTAGCTGCCCCCCACCCAAGAGCATGTTTTTCTTCCCACAATAGTAGCTAATGCTTGCCAAGCCATATCCCATGAGCATATTAAGTTGAGTGAAAACAGGATGATAAACTGTTTTCACATAAAGACCCCCAAATTTAGTGGTTTAAACAACCTAGAAGTTTTGTTTTCTCTTATGTAACAGTGCAAGTGGTCCCAGACTGGTGGCATGGCTCTGCCACCTTCAACGTGCTGGCCAAAGCTGCCCCCAATGGTTTCTATCTCTCGGCCTTCAGGAACAGGGATGAAACCCAGGGGATGCATCATCCCTCCATGTAGGGCAAGAAACACAGGTAGCATGCATCACTTGTCACTTCCCATTTGTGAGAACTTAAGTCATATGGTGTCACAGAAATTCATGGGACACTGAGATATGTATTCTGTGCCTGGCAGCCATGTGCTGTGCTAAAACTACCATCCCAGAGGGGAGGATGGATATTGGTGGACGTTCGGCAGGTCCATGCCACAGGGAGGATGGGGAAAGAGGGGCAAGATGATGGCGGAGCCAGATCACTCAAGACGGTGTTTAAAGCAAAGGAAACCATGTTAGTGTTTTAAAAGGTGCAGTGGCAGATTTTTATATGATTTTACTTGCAGAAAAGGCTTTTACAGAAAAGGCTTGACCAGGGTAGACAGAAGCCAAGTCTTCTCATTTAATTATTGTACGTCTTTGTTTACCAACAATCCAAATTCTGCATTCAGAAGACACATATCTGAGTCATATAGTCTGAAGACACTGCCCGAGAGCTTATATTTTAACAGAAAGTTTTTTTTGTAGATACAGACAGAACCCTGAAATGTCCTGAATTATTCAGCTTTGGATGCACTCTGAGCTTATACACAATCACACAGGTCCCAACAAAACACACAACCGAAGGCGCAGAGGTGGCTGCCCCAGCACATTCATACCTGTAGGTACCAGTATGGCCTCTGCATCTGGCCACCCCACGGGAAAACCAAACCACTCTCAAACCACTCTCAAGGGTGGCCCAGTCCTGCCAGCAGCCTCTCTGAGGAGCAGCAGATCCCGCCATAAATACAGGGTCCATCCATGTGGAACTGAGGACCTGAGGAGAAATGCTGCTGAGAGCCAGCACCTGAAATTCTGTCTGCACTGAGAACACGAGGCTGAGGACCTCACAGCTGCTGAGTTGGTTCAGTGTACAGGAATGGGATTAAAATCCAGGGAGGAATACTTTAGAAAGCCACCTATCTCATACCCGTAGCCTGGACTTGGCAGAATTCTACTCCTGATAAAAACAGCAGCAGCATTCTGATGTACCTATGGCGAGGCTTCAAATCCAGTTCTGTCTGGCACCAAATACATGCCCATTTCCCTGCACCCTGTGTAATTTATTTAATTAGAAGGTTTTTTTTTTCCTTCAGATTATCCATTTTCTAAATTAGATCAATGAACTAACTTTGGGATATCTGTCTAAATTATACTTATATGTATCGCATTAATCTACACCATCTGCAATGATTTTTTCAAAAGCTATCTAAATTTGCATATATCCTATGAGAAGTACATCAGAAAATTCTGATAATCTTATTCTTAAGAAATGGCTTGTGGCAGCTTTCGTGCCTATAAGCTGTCAGGACCCTTATCTAAATGGTCACTATTGAATGATTCTTTTTATAATAGGACAT
Source organism: Rhinolophus sinicus (assembly GCF_057876585.1). Classification (NCBI taxonomy): domain Eukaryota; kingdom Metazoa; phylum Chordata; class Mammalia; order Chiroptera; family Rhinolophidae; genus Rhinolophus; species Rhinolophus sinicus. Next base: position 127,573,342 of record NC_142501.1, read on the forward strand.
TTCTTTCAGGATCTCAATGAATATGAAAATACAGGTAAGCCATCTTGGTGGGTTTGATTTCATTATTAATGGTAGGTGTTATTAACTGATTAATTAATAATTACGTAAGTTCTGGTTAATAATGTACTGTGAATTTAATTGAACAATTATTGGAGCTAAAACGAAATGGTGCTTGAACATGGAGGGCTGATTTAATACAAATCAAACCTAATGAGGGTAGTTAAGAGAATCATGACTAAGCCTCAAAAATATAAATGGGGCTTCTTTCACTTAGCACAGTGTTTTTGAGATTCCTCCTTGTTGCTGCATGTGCCAATGGTTCTTGTTGCTGGGTAGTATTTCATTGTATGGATATACTTTGGTTGTTTACCCATTCACCTAATGAGGGACATTTTGATTGGTTCCATATTTGGGCTATTATGAATAATGCTGTTATATCTATTCACATACAGGTCTTTGTGTGTGCATATGTTCTTGTTTCTCTTGGGCAGACATCTGCGAGTGGAGGGGCTGGGTCCTATGGTAAATGCATGTTTAACTTTGTAAGACATTGGCAAACTGTTTTCCAGGGTGGTCGTATCATCTTGCATTTTCATCATCAGTGTATGAGGGTTCTGGTTCCTCCACATTCTTGTTGACACTTAGTACTGTCAGTCTTGAATTATAGCCATTCTTTTCGGTGTGTGGTAGTGTCTCGTGAGGTTTTTGTTTGCACTTCCCTGATGACTGGTAGTGCTGAGCATCTTTTCACGTGCTTATTTGCCATCCTGTATCTTTGTTGAAGTGTCTATTCAGATATTTTGTAAATTTTAAATTGAGTTATCTTCTTCTTATTGAGTTGTAAGAATTCTTTATGTAATTTGAATAATATAAGTCCATTGTCAGATATGTATAAAAATGGGGACTTGCCCCAGCTTTGCAGAAAAGAGCTAGACCCTATGCTACTTAAGTCAGCCTCTTGTGTCTTCCACTTCCAGGTCCCAAACTGCCCCATTGTGAGGATTTCTGTGACTTGCACAAGCAAAACTGGGGGCATATTTTGTCCCAAGAAAGGTATATTCATCCAGATATACAAGGTATGATAATTAAGTTCGCAAACTTATGTTGCTAACCTTTTTTGTTGGTTATCAGGGGGATTATTCATTATGAATTTGTACCAAATAGACAAACAGTTAACCAAATTTACTATTTGGAAGTGCTGAAAAGGCTGCATGAAAAAGTTAGACGAAAACAACCTGAATTTTTGGCCAACAATTCATGGCTCTTGCATCACAACAATGCACCAGCTCACACAGCACTGTCTGTGAGGGAGTTTTTAGCCAGTAAACAAATAACTGTATGGGAACACCCTCCCTATTCACCTGATCTGGTCCCCAGTAACGTCTTTCTTTGCCCAAAGATAAAGGAAATGTTGAAAGGAAGACATTTTGATGACATTCAGGACATCAAGGGTAATATGATGACAGCTCTGATGGCCATTCCAGAAAGAGTTTCAAATTGCTTTGAAGGGTGAACTAGGCGCTGGCGTCAGCGCATAGCTTCCCAAGGGGAGTAGTAGGAAGGTGACTATAGTGATATTTAGCAATGAGGTATGTAGCACTTTTTCGAGGATGAGTTTGAGAACTTAATTGTCCGACCTCATATGCCCAAATATTTAATCATTTGTTGTCAACACACAATTTCACTGCAAAATAAACCAGCATCTTTCGTTGCCTCTCCTAGTCCTAGGGAAGACACCACATTTCCATCTGTGCTGTCCCCCAACCATGTGACATCAACCCGGCAACATTTCCAGACCCGTCTCTGGGTGATCATGCAACACATCTCAGATGAGTGTTTCTACCCTTTTTTGGCAAAGATGACAATTTTCAAAGAGGTTTCCATTTTAACGTCTCTGCAAGCAAAATGGGATGAAAATATTGGTCGGACATTCTGACAAGTAGGTGACTGTGTCAGTGGTTTGTTCACATAGATTGGTAAGTGACCATCTAAAAAAAAATACCTTAGAAATTAATTTTAACATACATTTGATCAGATTTCCCCCAATCCGAAAATTATGGTCTAGTGAAAATACCAACATTTGCAGTAGTTAGTGTGCATATTTTAAGTTACTTCTTACAATAAGTAGAGGTATAAATACTAAGCCCCATGTTGTAAAGAGACCCCCTCAAACTGCACATCATTCTCATTGCTGTAAATGGAGCGTTAGGGGTGCTTTTCTGATTCCCCCCCTCCTCCTCAGGGATTCAAAACTTTAAACTTGGGTTATAAAAAATGATAGCTTAAATTTTAGAAATATTTTTCTTACTTTTACTCACAGGTAAACAAAGACCAAGAGAAGGAAGAGCTTTTTCCTAAAAGCTCACTCACTGCAAACTAAGATATTATAAACAAGTCCTGACTTGTTAACCATAAGAATAAGCCATTAGGTTTAATCACTCCTGAACCACAGACATAGTTGCTCTAATTTGCATAAGCTATAATTAATTTGATTTTTTAAATGTAACTTTTGTTTAGCACCTGTACTTTTAAATTTGTGTCCAAAGACATTTCAAAGAGACATCTTACATGATGGCAATGGGTTGAAAAATACAGAGAACACAGCTCCTAAGAACCTAAGAGTTTAGTATTTTTTTTTAATAACAAAAACTGATTGATCCTGAAGGAAGTGAAAAAAAGGAGCTTTAGAAGGAAACGTTAATGCATGCATATTTTTGGTACATTAAAGACTCTAACGTGCTAATTCGAGCACTGTTTACTTTTTGTATATAACAGGATTGCTGTTTTCAAGGGAAAAAGAGAAGATATATTCTGAGTGCCAAAAACTACTTATTTATGAAGTCTGAAATACCATTATTATTATTATTATTAATTCTTACGTCTAGCATCTGTGAATAGCTTCTTATACGAGAAAACCATGTTGGGTCAGCTGAAGGCCAAAAATAATGAGCTGGCCTCCTGCCTTTGTGTATTGAGTCAAGTAGCTGCCAATAAAAAAAAGTGATTTTGTTTTGTTCCTGGGATAATTTTCAGAAAATGAAAACAAACAGTTGTTGGTGTTTTTCATAAATATCCAATGGAAACAATATATTTCTCACAAGTTTAAAGACCGACTGTACCATCAGTAACCTAACAATTATGAGAAACTGCCCGGTGTATTTCTGTGGTTTAGCTAAAGGGCCAAGTCGGAAGGAAAAGACATTCCCGGCATTTTCTGAAGCTAGATAAATACAGAGAAGAAATATAGATGAAAGATGGAACTGCTCTCACTAGTCCCTGCCAGATTCCTCGACTTTTTGGCACATTGATTGAATTTGGCAAAAGTAGCAGTAGCAATCTTTTCCATGAAAAAGAGCAGCATATACTTTATTTTACCATACTGTTTGTGCATTTTTGACCCTACAAAACTGTCTCGCTTTTTCAGAAAGTGATTCTTTCTGCAGAGTTGGATGCCATTTCATTTATTTGAAACGGATCATTTATCACCAAAAAAGCTGCGGGGCATAGCTACTGGTGAACAGCGCCAATAGACCTACAGCTCGGTAGGAAAAGTACCTTTTTCTGAGACCAAAAGATGCTTTAACATGTGCCAGCAGCATCTTACGCCAACCTAATGCCTTGATACCCAAATCTATTTAAATTTAAGGAATCCTGGACTATATAGTTTAGACAAGATAAACTCCCCAGTCCTGTCATTTTCTTTTATTTGTGATCAGAAAACTGTAATGTAGCCTAACGTGACTAATGTTGGTGATATTATTATGTTAAGAAAAAGAAAAACTCTCCAGCCTCAAATCTAAGTTTCGTGGACTCCAACACTCCTTAACCCTAAAATATTTTCTTACCTGGCAGGGATTCTACAGTAAACTTATTAGGATATGTGAGTAACAATCTCTAAAAATACGCCACTCAGGAGCAAGTATCAAGGTCATGGTTTCCGGCTTCACCCAACTCAGGAAGGGAGGCTCATACCTGATAGGTATTTTATACAATTCGGATGGAAATGACTTTTTGTTTTTACTTTTCATTGGTTTCCTCTAAACAAAACAAAAATAAAAGGTTAGGGCGTTCACCTGTTGCCATGTTTGAATGCAACATGATGGACAGGTTTTTGGTTTTTAAACTGCCAAAAATTCAAGTAGCCTTTGCACAGTTGACAGTAATCTGGATACATTATTGTCCTAATGCTATCTGCCGTCTAGTTGCACTCTTTCTTAATTATTAAGTAGCAGCTAATTTAAAGCAAGGGAAAAGCATTAGCTTGGTGTGAGTGCCAGATATATCCTCTGGTTTCAATTCAAAATTTGGAGCAGCAGTGACAGATATAAAAGTGGGAATCTGTAATTTGCCAAGTTTAAAATCCCAAAACCAACATGTGAATGCTTCACAGGTTTGTATGTGCATAAAATGAAGACTGTTTTGCATAGATTTAAAATGGTGAAGGAGTGTCTTTTCTTAAATGTAGGTTGACAGTATAATAATACACCATTTAATCACAAAGTTTTTGACAAAAATAAGAGCCCAAACTTACTATTTAAATTTCAGAATACTAAATCCATACCAGCAGTTGGCAATAGCTAGGTCTGGAATATTTTCAATAAAAACTATAAATAATTACCTCTCACATTTTATAATTTACATCCATTTAACTCACAAAGCTTGCCTTATGAAAGAGTTCTGTAATAAAAATAAAATAATAATAATAACTAACACAAGCCAAAGCTGTTAGCAAGAACTTATAATTTCAACAAACAAGGCACACTTTAGAATTATTGGGGAAATGCCCACTGTACATCTTTGAAAGATTTGGAATGATCACCTCACAATAAAAGTATATGTAATTCTAAAATACACTAAATAACAGCACGATAGTAAAAGGCAGTGAATGTCAACTGACCGAGCAATTTCTTATGCTGATAGGTCCAGAAATCTTAATCACAGCTTGTTACATTACTGTATACCTTTTTAAGGTCTTCCCAGCTCACCAGAAATGCTCTTAACTGTCCTTGTACCTCTAGTTCCAAGCCTTGGAAGCCATTTTGTAAAATACCATGCTGTTTTCCTGTCCACAGTTGATTGGACTAAGGGTGGGTACTTTTCCCAAACTGGGACAGATTCCTTTCCCTGAGTTTTTTTTTCTTTTTTAAATTGAAAGTGAGAAAAAATATGTGGCCCCGCTAGGTGACTGGAGGGTAAACCTTGCAGAAACAGCAGAGCAAACTAGAGGTATAGAGCCAACTCGCAGAGAAAGAGTAAAATTAAATGGATATAGAAAGGAGGAGAAATGAAAGAAAAGATGAAAAAAACTTTTAAATCCCTTTTCCTAACACCTTCTTAGGGCTCTGTTGCTTTCTTGCCCCTGAGATCTGTCAAACATCTATGCATCCTCTTTGATGCCTAGGCTTGTTTGAGATATTTGTGTTGCTTGCAATTTATTGAATCCAGATGGATCTTTCTTTCTATGTGACTTTGGACACATTGCTTAGACTGCTGAACCAAAGCTTCCTGATCTTTAAAATGGGGCACTATTGCCTGCATCACAGGGTTCCTGTGAAGATTAAATAAGGAATAAAGCACCTCGTCCAGCTGTGAATACTCAGTAATTGGCTGCTATTTTTAAAAAGAGATTATCCTATGATATACATTCTATAAAATACACATAGCTATTTATGTTAACTATTTGTTAGTCTAAGGAAAGCACTGAAATCTCTTATTATTCAGCCTACTATTCTAATATTTGCTAATTATTCATTTAATGGGTGGCTCCAAATCATCTGGTGAAATTTAAAATAGAGGAATACAATGAAAATATGGTATATGGATTCTCCACACAGCCAGGGCCTGCCCTTCGATTCACTACTCCCAGAATTCAGGAGGAGCAAGTAGGACAGAGTCTCATAACCCTCATGGACACTATGAGAAGGGCCTGATCAAAAACAAGTAAATGGACAAAATAATTACCAGGTGTGCCAAATGCTATGAAGGAAACACTGTTGAATGAAAGTAACAGAGTGGTAACATACTTTAATCCGGGAAGTCCAAGAAAGCATCTTGGAGCAGGTGCATCTAAATTAAGGATGAAGAGAGGAGAAGAGTTTGCAGAGAGAAAATGTGTGCCAAGGCCATAAGGAAAGGTAATTAGTTAATATTAACGGCATTTTATGCTGTGTATGTATGTGCGTGTGTATATATATATATATATATATATATATATATATATATAATATACATATATTAAATATATATGTGTGTGTGTATACACAGAGTGTGCAAACAAATGTATACATTTTAAGAAAGGAAAATTACATTAAAATTGTAATACTAGATATACACCAATAACAAAAGATGAATACAAGTTACGTTTGACTTCTGCAATTACAAGAGGTGCTCAAAGTGGTTACCATCAGCGTCCAGACACTTCTGATTATGGCGAACTACTGCTTGAGCAACGTTGACCAAAGCGTCCACTTGTATACATTTTTTGGCACCCCCGGGTGTGTGTGTGTGTGTGTGTGTGTGTGTATATGACATTTTTAGAATTAACATAATTGAAACTAAAGAACCTGAATACATGAGTTTTGCACTTAATTTTAACCCTTTTCCTTATCTATAACAAGTTTCTAAACCTACCTTTGGCAAACAAAGCTACCCTTATTATTAAAGTTTATGTAAAGATAGAAATATATACATATATATGTATGTGTGTATATATATATATATATATGTATATATACATATATATACATATATATACATATATATATATATATATATATATGTTAAATCACAAATCATCTGGTTTTAACTTCATATACTATAACTCTTACTAGTAATAATGATTAATTGGCATAAATTAAGACTATGTGAAAGCTGCAAGGGCAGTCAGAGAGGCTGGAAAATCATGAAAACTAAGGAGAAAAATAGAGCACTTGGGACATATTTTCAAGAAAGGAGGTGAGGGCTGTGACAGGACCGACAGGCACCATTCTACCATAAAACCAGTGTGTTCTCCGCCAAGTCCCATTCCCCGTGTGCCTTCCCAGACAGCTGCTCTGCCTCGTAAAGCAGTTTCTCAACCAGGCTTAGTAGTTCAACAGAGCCCTAAATGCAGGGGCCCACACCCATACATGTGCCTTGGGGTCCTTCAGGCTCACCTAGCAATGGGGATTAAGGGAACAAACTCTGGAACTGATTTATTGGGTCCTTTCTTTATGACCTGGGTGATTTGGGACAAGTTACTCGACCTTTATGAAACTCAGTTTCTTTATCTGTAAGATGGAGATAATAATCCCCATCTCCTTGGAGAACAGAAAAGCTTCAGTGGAAGAGTATGTGTAAACGTGCTTTCACAATAGTATCGGGCATATAGGAAGCTGAATAAATGAAAAAGATATTGCTTTCATTGTTATCTAGCTCTTTTGCTACACTTTACATGCAGCTCTCTTTTTCATCTTTTCTCCTTTTTGGCTTTCAAGAGGGGAGGAAAATCGATTTTGCTGGGGCAGGGGTGGGGAGGGGCGTACGGGGATGGTGGTGCCTTAGTAGCAACAAGGTGAATTCGATGTAGTGAAGCAGAGCTGGCGTGGAAGAAGGAGACAAGTGTCCTATATAAAATACTATTAGGTTGGTGCAAAAGTAATTGCGGTTTTTGCAATTATTTTTAACCTTATAAGCTTTCAATCTAGGAATATAAAATTAGAGACAGTATGCCAGACCCCTGGCTAATGCAATTAATTTTATTGCCTTTGAAAGGATATCCAATAATATGTTATATGGTTTTCTTCTAGAAGAGTGCTTCCTAACCATTTTTCCTGTCAGCAGAAAAACAGCTAATGTTTCTAAATGGACAAAGCTGCTTGTGGCCTAGGACAACTGGTCTGGGGTCCTTGCTGCAGGGCTAAGGACTTGCTAGTCCAAGTGTGCTCCCAGACAGAAGGCAAGAGCAGCACCTTGGTACTTGTTAGAAATGCAGAGTCTCAGGCCCGACACCAGACCCACTGGCTCAGGGTCTGCATTTTAACAACATTCTCAGATGATTCGTGTCCATAGTAAAGGTTAAGGAGCATTGGATAAAGGGTATACTCTAACGTAAACTTAGAAAAAGGAATCAAACAATTCTGAAATATTCCTTCCATGATTGCCTTTATTAGCTATTAATAATTTTAATATTTTAATATTTTTCTACAAAGTTGACTTTGATGTATATTAAATGTATATTAAATGTATAAATTTAATTTAACTTTTATACCCTCATAAAACTTTCTATAAATTGCTACAACTCCCGATTTGGGATCAGAACTTGTGATCACTTTAACTTTCCTAGGCCCTTCTTATGTATTTCATATTATTATTCCAAACCACCATTTAAATAAGAAACTCCTTAAGTCTTTCTCTCTCAGTATAAGGTAACCTTCTACTCCCAGTATAAAACAACACAACTGAAAATTGTCAAAAAAATTTGAACACTTTACTGAAGGAGTTATAGAGTGGGCATATAAGCATATAAAAATATAAAAAGATGTTCTGCATCATTAGTCATTAGGAAAATTGACATTGAAATCATGAGCTATCATTCCACACCTATTAGAATGTCTGAAATATAAAAAAAGACTGAACATTCTGTAACATATAGATAGATAGATGATAGATAGCCAGATAGATAGATAGATAGATAGATAGATAGATAGATAGATAGATAGATAGATAGATAGATAGATAGACGCACACACAACCTTCCAGGGGGTTTAGCATAGACTCACTTTTATTTAGAATTTATAACTTTGCTTAGATTAGCCTGTAAACTCATTTAGAACACTCTGGATATATAAGGTTATAAGGTTTTTGTAACCACATCCTATAATTTGCTAACTGTTTAACAAAAGGGCTGAGACTTAATTAGTTAAACTTTCTTCCATACCTGTGCCACCCTTGACATTGACAATTGCCGCAACTGTCTTTTCAGGGAGATGCCCAGGATGAGTTACAAAACTAGGGGCTCAAATGTCTGAGGCTGGCCAAAGAGGCCTGAAGAGCTCTATTCTGACCTCTTCATGAACTCTTCTCACCAGACCCTCACTGCAATATGAAAATATCCACCAAGGATGGAGATTTTCTGTCATCTTTGAACATGGGATACGTATGGCATGTTTTCTTACTGCACGTGTGCAGGAATGTCCCCACCTTTACATGTGATGAGGAGTCTCACCTCAATGTTTATGCGAAACATGTAAATAAAGACGAATCCTATCCTTTGTTTGGGGACAGGCCACTTTGGGGAAGTGACCCTCTCCCTGTGTCCTTGCCTGCCGGCACACAATTAAGTACATTCCTTCTCATAAAATCTTCTCAGAGTTGTCTTTTGACTGGAAAGTATTGAGTCATTGGACTCGGTTCAGTCAGGTAACAATACCAAATATTGGTGAGGAAGCCCTTACACACGGCTGGTGGGGATGTAAAATGGCACAGCCGCTTTGGAAAACAGTTTCACAATTTCTTAAAAAGTTAAACATACACCTACCGTATGACCCAGCCATTCACTCCTGGGTGTTTACCCAAGAGGAGTGAAAGCATATGCGCGCACAAAAAACTTGTACACGAATATTTATAGCAGCTTTATTTGTAATAACCCCAAATTGGAAATAACTCAACTATCTATCAACAAATGAAAGGACAAATTGTGATATAGCCAATAGAATGCTACTCAGCAATAAAAGAGTGGACTATTGATACATGTAAGAGCATGGATGAATATGAAAATAATTAAGCGGAGTGCAAGAAGCCCAGCAAAAACAAGCACATATTATGTGATCCCATTTATGTTAAACTCTAGAAAATGCAAACTAATCTATATTGGCAGAAAGCAGATCAGCGGTTGCCCCAGGACAGAGGAGGTCAAGAAGGAGGATTTACTGTGAGTGTGTGTGTGTGTGTGTGCACATCAAAACTTACCAAATTTTACATTTTAAATATGTGCATGTGTACATCCATTATACCTTAAAACTATTACATTTTTAAGTTAAAAAAATAAAAGTGAAGGAAAACATTTTATATATGTATTAATATTAAGTTAAACATGACAAACTAAAATCTATTATGGAAACCCTTAAGTAATCAAACCCTTAAGTAATCACTTAAGTAATCATAAGTTTCTTTCTTACTTTAAAGGAAAAATGCAAATAAAGAAAAGTCAATCAGAAACAGGTTTGTATATGACTGTATATGTGGTCTCATAATATAGTCACTGACACCTACTGGTCCTACTAAGTCATTGAATTCCTGCCAACTGGCCAATCCCCAGCACTCCAGGGAAAATCTGAAATGTGAGGAGAGTACTCAAAATCACAAAGGTACACTAAGAGTTTTAATTAATAGAAAATATCCCAGTTTGATCAAACATTGGGTATGTAGACTGCACAGAGACACTGAGATCCTGAGTCATCTCAGTCTCTAAGGTACATTTACTTGACTCCAAAGCTTTACTAGTATTTTCTCTTACTGTGCCAGGCTTAGAAATACTGTGGGGTGTCTGCTCCTGTGTTTACCTGACCTGTTCTCTGAATGCTGCTGCATGTGCGAGGCAACCAGGACAACCCTTTCAGCTCCACTCCAACTGAAATATTCTCCCCCTCAGTCTCCCACTGCTGGACCCACTTCTGGTTGTAGTTTGTGCAATTTCTTCAATTTCCTGCCTTGCAGAAAGTTATAGGCCATAACCTGGCTTTCACTTGCCTGGTATAGACATTTGCAAAAACAAATCCAATGTCACCATGGGGAAGGGAGCTCAATGCCTTTTATAGTTGCTCATCATCTTTCTATTTGATCACTTTTTCTGTCTTAGGAAAGGGTTTGTCTTGCTCAGTTTTTCCTGCCGTCCTTCCCCTCCTATATTACTTTCCTATGTTACAGTTTTGTTATAATTAGCAAATGACTTCGGTACATTTCCTAGACGTTTCACATTGTCAGTAGAGTTGCCAATAGCTCTGCATCCCCATTCACAAGGTTTTCCAATGATACAAGACCCTGAGCTAATGTTTTTCAGGAGGTCTGTGTACAATCCAAAAGGGAATAAATATTGCATTACTCCGATCACATTGTATTTACTAGAGCACGGGAATTATTAGTTCATATAGAAGAGATTCTTACCGGGAAAGGCTCAAACACAAAGATTACATAACTGAATCAGGAGGTCCTTGTCGACTGCTCAGCAGTGTTTGAACACAAACCTTTTGGAAACGCACTCTTCCTTTAGCTTCTAGAACTCCTAGTTGACCTATTCACTTCCAAAGTTTACTCTGACAGCTCTTCTTCCTAGTTTACATGTTCTGTGGGTGAACATGTAGACATTTTGCAGGCTTCTCTAAACTCTGTGCCCAAAACATCTTATCCACCCTCACTCATGGCTTAAAACCTCTCCACTGGTACTTCCTGAATTTTCCCCTCTCCTGTCTCTAGACTTGTGCTGTCACTAGACACCAGTGAGAACTTGAAATGTGTCCGGTCCAAACTGAGATGTATTATGAGTGTAAAACACACTTTTTGAAGACTTAATACACATACACAAAAGTAAAATATTAGTATTTTTATATTGATTATATGTTGAAATAATATTTTGGATATACTGAGTTAAAGACAACATGTTACTAAAATGAATTTCACCTGTTTCTTTTTATCTTTTCTTAAATTCTGGCCACTTGAAAATTTAATATTACATATATGGCTTACATTCCACTCTTACTGGAAAGCACTGCTCTGACCTAAAATTCAAACTGACCATTTAAATTAACACATTAGAAACTGAACTCAATCTATTCTAGACCGTCAATATTCCTTCACTGTGATTATAGAATAAACATCAGTTCATATGAGACAGATACATTGCATAACATCAGCCACTTCTGTTGAGGAAATTGTGAGAAGAAGGATGCTAATTCTAGAATAAATTACTTATGAACAGGGTGACAGGATGACTCTGGTAATTGTCAAAGAGTCTGTTAGCACTGCTCATGGGCAGCTGCAGCAGGAATGTTTGCAGACCTGGGAAATAACACTATAAGCATTTGACTAGAAAGGTTCAACAGCAATTAGAAATAAAAACAGCCAGGGGTTTGCCAAAAGAGTGGATAAAGTTTATATGTGTTTGGTGTCAGAAATGTTAGCAGTTACACATTGTGACACATTCACTGCAGGTATTTTAATCACCCCTCATGTGCCAAATAATTTCTTGCATTATCTTGGCTAACAAATCTTCCTCTTCATCTAGCCTGAAACCTGGAGTCATTTTTGACTCAACTCTTTCCTTTATTCCCCAGATCCAAGAAACTACCAAACCTCGTTTATTCTACCTACACCCAGTACACCACATCCACATATTTTTTTCCTCCTTAAAGAAAACCAGAGAAGGGAGACACAGGTCCATATGCTTTCCCCACAGCCCCAAGAGGGAGAGCCCATGGTAAGGGCTGCCTCCACAGAGTACAATTTTTAAAAAGCCCTGTTCTTTACAGTTATCCTCCAGTTGGGAATGCAAATGGACAAGACAGAGAGGTCCTCAAGATCCTCTAAGATGACCCAGGAAAGGGTCACAACAAACCCTACTTTCTTTCTTTGCTTTTTTCTTTCTCTCTCCTCACCCTAGTCATTCTTATTGCTTCTTTTTATAGTATATGTAAGCTGTGTGGGAGGGTGAACACAATTTCAACACTTCTTATAGCAGAATACAATTTATAAATGATTTTAGATTACCTATTGACTTGCCTTAGACGAAATAATTGCGAGTTGCATAGGCACTTGGCATATATGTCAACTGAACGGTAACATGCAAACCTTATTAAATGTAAAAATTTTCTGAGTAGTCTAGAAATTCTCTTCTTAAAGTCCCTGGCAATGGTCTAAGCATATGTTATATGTCAGATAATTTACCAGACTAATTAAATTTTATAGCTTCATTTTTTTACAACACTGTATACTTATGGCAGGTTAGGCTGTGCAAGTCCTCTTCAATAATAGAATGTACATAGTAATTTTAAATTAGAAATGTCTTCTTTTTTGAAGTGTGAACATAATCATAGAGAAGTGACAGCATTTTTATCATTCTTTAGCAACTTGGAGTTAACATTCCAATATATATTTTTATAATTTACTTTGAAAAATCAGTGCTTAGTTTAAAAGGTGCTTTTAATGCCAGTTTTTTGCTTAAAGGAACTAATTTGGCCAAATGTATGTGCTGTAAGAACAGATTTATAACGGAAAGGTTGACACACTTAAATGTACATTAGGTTTAATTTCAGAAAAGTTAACATCATATTCATCTATAATAGATTTGAAAGATAAATTAACACCTCAAAAAATTACCAATTGGCATTTTAAGAGACTGATTCCTCCTGACATGTTTCGTATTCGGCACATATAAATCTGACTAGATATGATTAACTGGAGATTTTTATTAATTCCTGTCTAAAATATCAAGCCCTCTTTGGGCATTCATTTTAAAATGTAAATGCACCTGGTTGTCATAGGCTCCCAATTGAGGTAATAAACAGTAAAATTATATTGTATAAGGAAATAAGCGATAGAAAAGAACTAACACTTTAAATCAATTTTTCCTAACACATGTAAACTGTTCATGAACTCTTAAGTATTTTTATATTTATTGTCAACAAAATATTCCATTCAGAAGCTCTAGGTGCTTTCCAGTGCGTATATACATTAGTCTATGAGCAGAAACTCTCCCACCTGTATATGGTTAAAGGCAAAGAAAATTTGAACATAGATTTTTTTTTTTAAATGTCTTTGAATTGGTCCTTTGCTATTATGGTTAAGACTGTCCAACTGCAGACTAGTTGCTGTTTCAGTCAGCTCCTTTGCTGTTAAGTTGGTGCCTATAGTTTATTATTTAAGGGCTAAGTAAATAATATATTACCACTGATGGTTCATACACTGTAAATTTTCTTTACTCAAATTCAAGTTATGGAATGATTACTTATTTTACTGAGTATATTTTATATTCTTTGATTTAGAAAAATTCTATCGCTATGCAACTCTTCCGCCGCATAATCCATGATAACACATGACTCAACCGCAGCTATAGCCCAACAAGGAGGCAGTTTTGTGTCTAAATACCCCCTTCCGTAAAACCTTAACGTGACTGAAGTTTCTTTTCAGCCACATTTGCCTAACCTGGACAAAACCACAAAGTCAACCAACTGTACCTTGACGGCGCCATTCTCGTGGATGGTGATGCAGTTATCGATATCTTCTGAGAGTTCGTACAAAGCTTGTGCTGTCGCTCGATGCACATTGGTGTCATTCGATTTCAGGTAACGCACTAATGGAGCTACTGCTTTGTGCTCACCAAAGGCTGCTTTATTTCTGCCCCACATACAGCAACGTGAAATAGCTTCTGCTAGATGATATCTCAGTTTATCATTATTCTGCATAAAGGAAATGAATGGTGTTATGTGCACTGTAATGATCCCTTGATATCATGTTCATGCTCTAGAAGATGTTTATTGCCTGCTAAAAAGTCAATGAGTCAAGAGAGAAGGGCTAGCTGGCTACTCTCGTGCTCTCTTGAAGGGAACTAGTATTTTGCTGGGTCACCAATGGGCAAAGTTTCAATCCTGATTTTTTAGGAACTGAACATTGTCAGTGCACTCAAAGGTGATCAGGAGTCTGGCATTAGTTATCTGCCTGCCATCATCATCATTAGTATTATTACTATTATTACTATTTGTTCAAGGACCAACTTCCTTTTGAGTAAATCTACTCACAACACAGAATTACAGATCAGCAAGTAGTTTAGTAATGAAAATAATTTAAGACATTCTTAATGGAGCACTTTACTTAACTGGGATAAATAGATTAATTCCACTTGATCACTCTAGGAATACTTCTATATGAGTAATACACTTTGGTTCTCAAGAGGGAAAAGACAGGGAAGCAAGCAATGACATTTTGAGTCTGCCATTTTCCTTTCTGTGTTCTTTATGCAGGCTATCCTTCTTTTTGTATGTAATTATCTCGTAGAGGCATAACATAACTGAAAAAAGATATAGCTTCCTGTTCATTAATTGTACTGTTCTCTTAAGGCAATAACTTGGTGTCCTTGACTGAATCTGTCAGATATTCTTAGGAACTCAGTATTAGACTAGCTCTAAAAAGTCTTCTAGACCAAGCATCCTTCCAGTGATTGAATTTCTGCTCTACAGCTTTTCTGCCAAGTGGTAGAGCAAGCTATGCTCAAATACCCCTGGTCGTGGTGAAGTCATTATCTCTCAGGGCTGCTTATTCTATCTGGCACAGTTCTGGATAAACAATACAGTGACTGCCAAAGTCTTCTAGCTGGAGAATGCCATTGATCCAAGCTTGCTAAGCTGGGGGAGGCACATTTAATGTCTAAAGTTGGCATGAACAATCGTCTTAAGGATAATAATAATGATGATGTGATGAAGATGATAGTTAACACTTCTACAATAAGATATTTGTCACCACTTTACTTGCCAGTGACAAATGGAAAACAGCCTCTATTTCACAAAGATATTGCATATAAACATTGGACAGTTTAAAAATATACTTTCACATTTATTAGTCTCAGAGAAATTAAATGAATTAACCAAAAATCTCACACCTCATAAGTGATGGATGTTAAACTTGAATCCAGGTCTTTGGACTTGAAGCTCATTGTTTTTGCCCCTACACCATGATATCTTATGACAGTGGGCATGTAAAATAAAAAGATGTGTTACTTACTGTATTTGCTAGTTTGGACAATAAAGGGACAACTCCGTAATCTGTAATAATAGCTAAGTTTTCTTGATCTTTTGCTATGTTGGTAATAGCCGCACATACACTTGCCAAAACTTCTTTATTGTCTGATTTCAGTAAATTGACAACAAGTTCCAAACCACCAACAAAAGAACGAACCATTTCTCCAGCATCCTAGATAACAATAAAGATGACACCAATAATAAACTGACATTTAGCATTTTTTTAAAGCAAAAAGTAATAATAAGGCTGTGAGGTATGCCTGTGGCATGAAAAACAAATACAGTATAACTTATTTCTATATTATATATAATATCTATGTATGGATGTATAAAGTATGTATATATACATACACACAATTCAACAAATATTTATTGAACAACTGTTACATGAGTCACTGTGTTAACTATCGGAGATATAGAAGTTAATAAGATACAGTTGAATCTTATTATTTGTAGTAGTCATGTTCTATAAAAATCATCACAAAACTGGAATTAGTGAATAGTGAACCATTGCTCCTAAGGGAAATACAGGGTTTGGTGCCTGCAAGCCTCTGGTCACATTTTTGTCAGCTGATCAATACATAACCTTGTTTTATGTGTGTTTCTGTTTAAAGACGTTTTATTTCATATATTGTTAACTCACTGACAGTGAACTCATGGCTAACACACTCTAACTGCTGCCTGAATGAAGCTTTCCTAACACGTATTTTCTCTGTAAGGCACATCACGGCCTTCTTGTACTTAGGAACATGAGACAGCACTTGTGCACTGTGCTTCAGCACCCTTTTAAACAGTGAAATCATCCATAAAAAACACAAAAATGTGGAAAATGTGGCACTACGTAGACTGCAACATGGATGCTTATTAACTGTATGAGAGCTGAAACAAGAAGGCGGAGCATCGTCTTGTTCGACCTCAGCTGAAAGCATGCATTTTGGGCTTCTCAAATTTTTCACCTCTCTGTGCATGTGCAAGAATGATAGAGAAAGTGCCATGAATATTGATTTTGGAGTCACAAAACATTTTAGCAAGTAAGCGATTTCCTGAACAGAATCTGTGAATAATATGGATTAACTATGTATTTACTTTTGCCATCATGTCTCTTAGAATCTGTGGGGAACATGGGCATTAAGAAATTGAAAGCATAATGAATAGCCCTAAGGGAAAAGGGGAAAGATATTGCAAATATATACAAGGGCATCTCTGCTGGTGTGAAGATTCAAGGAGTGCCTCCTGAGAGGATGTTTGTAAGCGAGGCCTGACGCCTGAGGCATTATCCAGGGTGAGGGGGATTCTGAGTGGAGGAATCAGCATGTAATTTTGACCTTAGAGTGAGCGAGAAGGTGATTTTCTTTTTCAATTTTTAAAATTAGTTTCAGGTGTACAAAACAATACAGTGATCAGACATTTACGAGTATATACCTCACAAAGGGATAACCCCAACAAGTTTATTACCTATCTGACATTGTACATAGTTATTACAGTATTATTGACTGTATTTCCTGTACTGTACTTTATATTCTCATGACTATTTTTTTTGTTATTAGTTTCAAGAGTACAAAACAACTAGTGATTAGACATTTGCACACCTCATAAAGTGATAACCCTAACAAAGCTACTACCCATCTGACACCGTACATAGCTATTACAATACCATTGACTTTATTCACTATGCTGTACTTTACATCCCGTGACTATATTTTTTAACTATAGTTGACATTCAATATTATTTTATATTAGTTTTAGGTGTACAGCACAGTGGTTAGGCATTTATATAATTTATAAAGTGATCCCTCCGCTAAGTCTAGTACCCACCTGAAACTATACATAGTTTTTACATTATTGACTATATTCCCCTTACGGTACTTTACAGCTGCATGACTATTTTGAAACTACCGATTTGTACTTCATAATCCCTTCACCCTTCCTCCCAACCCCCCTCCCATCTAGCAACCATCAATTTGTTCTCTGTATCTCTGAGTCTATTTCGATTTTGTTTGTTTGTTTATTCTATTCTTTATATTTTTTATTCTATTCTTTAGATTCCACATATAAGTGAGATCAGATGGTATTTGTCTTTCTCAGTCTGACTTATTTCACTTAGCATACTATCTTCTAGGTCCATACAAGTTGTTGCAAATGGTAAGAATTCATTCTTTTTATGGCAAAGTAATATTCCATTGTATAAATGTACCACAATTTCTTTATTCAATCGTCTACTGATGGGCATTTTGGTTGTTTCCATATCTTGGTTATTGTGAACGGCTACAGTAAATATAGGGGTGCATATATCTTTTCAAATTACTGTTTTGGATTTCTCTGGATAAATACCCAGGTGTGGAATTGCTGGGTAATAAGGTAGTTCTGTTTTTAATTTTCTGAGGAACCTCCACACTATTTTCAGTAATTAAAATATTTTAAGTGCCAAATACATATCAGGCATTTTATTTTCTCAGTTAAACCTCAAAATAACCATTCCAAATAGATGTTATTTCTATTTTAGATTTTGAAAACTGAGGTTCAAAGAAGTTGAACGTCATAAACTAGGTTGTATCTCTCATGAAAGTAGGGGTCATATTTTAGTAAATTTAGTGATTTTCATACATCATAAATCTGATCATCCCATCCCCATATACCCCAAATCCTTCTGTAGCATCCCCCCCCCCCCGCCCTTAGGATAAAATCCAAACTCACATGTGGCTTCCAAACCCTCCATAGTGTGCCCCCAGCTTCCCTGCCTCACCTTCCCTGCGTTGGTACCCCTTCTGCAAACCCTCTTATGTGCCCTAAGCCAGTGGCACCCCACAGGAGCTAATAATCAGAATCCTGACACACACTCTCTAAGAATGTGATTCATCAAGTCTGAGGTGGGACCTATAAAAAACATCTGTGTTGCTAAAAACTCTCCTGGTGAGTTTGAACTTCATCAGCCAGTATTTGGAACACTGCTTATTAGTCTTTACAGTTTCAAGTCCTCAGACTTGTAAGTGTCTCCCAGCCTTTGCACATGCCCTTTTTGTCCCCTTTCCTATTAGCTTGGGAATTCCTACACATCCTCAGCTACTAAGGTATCATTTTCCTCAGGAAGCCTTTCCTGAACCTCAAATGTGGGTTAAACTGCTCCTCTTATAATCCCTGGTTGTTCTATATTATAACAGTACTTGCCACTCTATGCACTAGTGGCTTGTTTACCTTTGGCATTAAACTCTAAGTTCCAGGAGGGCAGAAACTCTGTCTTGTTCATTGTTTTATGCCCAGTGCCTATGCCAGTTTCTAGCGGTAAGTACATGCTCAATTAACATTCACTGAATTTGATTATAGGTGAACTGGCAGCTACAAAAGGAAGCTTTCACTGATAGCATAACAAACCAAACTAAGCTTTTAGTAAATGGTGAAGGGAGGACCCAAGTCAGATTCTTCCCAAGTGTAAGGACAAAACTTCTTTATCCATAATATCTGCCCCTCCCAATTGCTATGGGAAATGATGTCAGCAATATTGAACATTTGAATACAATTTATGATAGGACATATCAAACGTTGATGTATTAATAAGATTATTTTGAAAACACTGAATTGCCATTTTTTTCCTAAAATTCTACAACAAAGTTTTTTATGTAATATAAAAGAAATTATTATACTTTCAACTTTCATCTACATTGTCACCTTATTATACTTCTATGAATTAGGATGCAATCAAATCCTAATTGTAAATATGAATTTATTAACATTCAGTCAAATATCCAATACAACAATCCAAATTACCCTTTGAGATACTTAGTAGTAGTAGTTGTTGTAGAAGTAGTATTTTCATGTCAGAGGTGAGGAAAACCTCAGAAGAAATGAATTAATATGGGAAAAGAAAAATGATAAGTGGCAGAAGTGGAATTTGAATCCAGATCTACCTGATGCCAAAGCTATTCTACAATATCACGATTATGCGAATCCCAACCACATCTTTGATCCAAATGAGGTGCAAATTCAAAAGCAAAAATAGTGGCTCTTAGAATTCCAGGGTACTTCAAAAATGTAACCCAAAAGCTCAACTTTTCTAAGTGATGTTATATGTGTCAAAAACATAATACAGTTTTCAATTACGAAATTACAGAACAATTTTTTTTTCCCCTCAAGAACACTGGAGGAATTCTGGAAAGATGATGTGGCATAGTTTTCAAACCTCCCTATAAAAATGGAGGAACTACTACAGCAAAACAAAAAAGGAACAACATATACAATACTAGTCGACAAGGTATGTATACCAACTCCAAAATACGAGCAGATCGGGGCAAACTAGCAAACACTACAAAATCCACATGTAGTAAGAACATGCCGTAATCTGTGGAGGGAATGCTTACACAATTCCTTGAGAGCCAGGGAAACAGAATTGCCATTAGGTCTCATTGAAAAGCTCACAACAGCAATAGAAGCTAGGAATGGACTTTCAGCTCTAACTGATAGGTAAGACTAAGAAACTGCCACCAGTGGGGCTGATGCTGCTGAAGAATTCTGTAGGTCTGAGTCCTGTGAATCCTTAAGACTACAAGCTGAAGCCCTCTCCTAGGACAAAGCCCCACACAGAGGAGAAACTACTGGGGGTTGTATCCAAACTGAGCAAGGCAAGGACAATGGGATGAAGGGATGAGAAAGTCCAGATAAAAAGAGATGAGGGGAGAAAAGGAGTCCAAACCTACTCTCCATCACTGTGAAAATAACAGAAATGGGATCTTGAGACCCATGAGATTAGAAATGCTACCCTGGCCCACATCTCTCTCTTTAAAAGACCATGAAAACGCATTTCACTAAGAAATGAGTAACGTAAAAACACTACAATCAATTTCCATATGGAGTAATTATAAGAAAAAAATGAGGTGAAAGAATTATAAAAGCAATGAAAAGGAGATAAAATTAGAATAATTAAAGCTCATAAATTAGGTGATTAGTAAAAACACAATTTCCATAAAGAATTAGAAATAAAGTTCATTTTGGAAATGAAGAGTAAACTAGAAGGAACACAAGGACAAGAATGAACAAACAACATGGGCAGTATTTTTAAATAAATAGAAGATGTAAAAACTCCGAAATGATGGAAAAAGAGCTAACAAAAGACGCATTAGAGCTGATTGTCCGGCTAGGTCTTATTTTTGGGGAAACATGGTATGGTATTATCCTTAGACTTTTCAATATTAATGTTTCATGCACAGGGGAAGAGAATAACATACGTAAACTACTCGAGAGATGATGTGAATCGAGGTTCTAATATCCAGCCAAAAGGAACTTCAAGTGTAAAACTATTACAAACATGGAAGACTTCAGGGAATGCTAACACAGGGCCTGAGCAATCTACTTGAGAAGGAGTGGCATACCTCCAAAAAGACTAGGAAGACATTGAGAAAAGGACTGCAGATTTCTGAAAATCCTCGGTTTCATTTCCTTCAGGATAAGGTGTAAATCATTAGCATGACACTCAAATATTTTCCCTATCTGGCCCAACCTCATCCTCTTGCCTTATTCCCCAATCTACTCTTTTGCATAAACTGTACTCCAGCTTCCAGAATTATTGTTATTCCCTAAAGTATCATGATTTTTACATCTTTAACTATTATTTTCCTTACCTGGATGCTCTTCTAAACTCCTGTTGAGCCCTGAAAACTCTGACTCGTCTTTTTTTTTTTTAGGTCATAGAGATTGTTTTATTCATTTATTTTAGTAAATAGTAAAATTCACCTTTTTTGCATTATGGTTCTGTGAGTTTTGTCAAACACATATAGTCACATAAGCACCACCACAGTCAAGATATAGAACTGTTCCATCACCCCTCGAAATTCCTTCATGCATCCTGTTATAGTCAGTATTTCTTCCTACTCCCAGTCCTTGGAAAGCTTTTATCTGTTTTCTGTCCCTATAATTTTACCTTTTCCAGAATGTCTTATAGGTGGACTGATATAGTATGAAGTCTTTTGAATCTGGCTTATATAACACATGGGAAATTAATCCATGGTGTTGCATGTATCAGTATTCTATCCATTTGTGTTGCTAAATCACATTCCATTTTGTGGATGCACCACAATTTGTTTGTCTATTCCAGATGAAGGGTATTTGGGTTGTTTCCAGATTTGGGAGATTATGAGTAAATCCTGTATAAACTTTCATGAGTTGTTTCTTTTGGGGAGCATAACATTTTTGGGGAGTAGTTAGGAGTGGTATAATATTATATTTAATTTACAACGTTTGCTTATTATCCTTTCAATACTTGTAAGGTCTATAGTGATGGTCTCTTTTTTATCTCTGATATTGGCAATTTGTATCTTCTTTTCCTCTTGATCAAACTGACTAGATGTTTATCAATTTTATTGTTTTGTTGTTGTTTTTTGTCAAGAACCAGCCTTTTTTTTTTCTATTGGTTTTCTGCTTTCAATTTCATTAATTTTTTCCTCTTAACTGTTATTTCCTTCCTTCTGTTTATTTTGGGTTTTATTTGCTCTTCTTTTCCTAGTTTTTAAAAATGAAAACTTATTCTTTTTAAATTTAGGTGTTTAATTCTACAGATTTTCCTCTAAAAGGTGTTGTGGATGCATCCCACAATGTTTGATATGTAGTGTTTTCATTTTCATTCAATTCAAAATATTTTCTAATTTTCCTTATGATTTCTTTTTTTTTTCCTTGGTTCATGGTTATTTAGAAGTATGTTTTAAAATTTCAAAACACTTGGGCAGCTATCTTTGTGTTATTGAACTCTAGTTAGTTCTATTATGGTCAAAGAACTTGTATGATTTTAATTTTTATGATTTCTTAAGGTTTGTTTTATGGCTCAGAATTTGGTACAACTTGGTGAATGTCCCAAATGCAGTTAAAAACAGTGTATATTCTGCTGTTGTTGGGTGGAATGTTCTATAAACATGTTATACATGTTATGTTAAGTTGGTTGGTACAATTGTTAAGGTCTTCTATATCCTTATTTGATTAAAAAGAGAACTATTGAAATTCCCAACTATTATTATGGATTTTTCTATTTTTCTTTTCAATTTTATAAGTTTTTGCTTCATGAATTTTGAAGCTGTTTTTAAGTGATCATAGAGATTTCATATTAAAATAGGATAGAGTAAATCCTACAGATAAGTACAAACAATAGAATGTTCTATTTATTCCTCTTAAGAACTTAATTTAAATGCAGAATGGTCTTCATGCATAGACCATGTAGGAACAGTTACTTTTGTTCTATTCTTTAGACTAACTTGGTGGTCTCAAACTTTAAAGTTAAAAATCCTACAAGATTGTACACTGTTGTAGTGCATGGATGATTCAGGAATATACAAGGATAAATTTAACTCTGATTTTTTTTCTTATGTACTTACTTTAGAGCTCAACTTTTTATTAAAATGCACCTTCACATTATTTTCTTTTACCTTTATTGTACTTGGGAATATTGAAATTAAAAGGTTACTTTCTCAGCCAAACTTCTATGAACTACTTTTTCCCCAATAGATTAACCTGAGGTTCTGTGTCTCTTCAATCATGTTTTTTTCTATCATAGCACCTGAAATTCTTTTGCTACATCTATAAGTAGTGGTCCAAGAATAATTTAACTATTTCTCCATTGCTTGCTTTTTTATTTTTATTTTTTTTACTTTAAAAAAATTATTTTTCAATTATAGTTGATATACAATATTACATTAGTTTCAGGTATACAACATAGTGATTAGACATTTATGTATCTTATGAAGTGATCACCCCAAAAAAGTCTAGTACCCATCTGACATTACACAGTTATTGCAATATTGACTATATTCTTTATACTGTACTTTTACATCCCCATGACTATTTTTTACAAGTGGCAATTTGTACTTCTTACTCTCTTTCACCCTTTTCACCCATCGCCCCAACCCCCCTCCCATCTGGTGACTATTAGTTTGTTCTCTGGAATACATCTTATAATAGCAGCTTAAATAACATCTCTTCCATGAAAAGTTCCCCCACTCCCCTTCTATGTATTGGTCAGTCTCTTCCCTCCATATTCTTGTAGACATTTTACTCCAAAATCCATTCTCTCATCCTTCTGTGCTTTCCAAGCCTCGATTTTGTTTGGGTGTTTATCTCACATACACAAGCATCAGGAGAAAGTGTCTCTATACCCCGGAAGTAATTCTTGACTGGCCTAAGCCTATTCTGGAAGTCTCATTGCCTCTGTCTATTATTTTTTTTAGGGGTGGGCTAGATATGGCCCAATTAGGGCCAATGAGTTCTGAGATAATGTCTCCTAGGAATCTTCTGGAAAAGTTTGCCTATTTATAATAAGGAATAATCACATGTCACACTGAGACTGGCAGAACAGAAAGGGGAAAGAAAGCAGCCTGGGTCCTTGATGACACAACTGAGCTGCTCAATCAACTAACCCCAACACTGATTTGGCCATTTGAAACCAAAGGTATCTATAGCCATTTTTCTTTATATTGTAGTTATTTTCTTTTAATTTTTATTGGTGGATACTGGGGAACAGCATGTTTTTCCAGGACCCATCAGCTCCATGTCAAGTCGTTGTTTTTCAGTCTAGTTGTGGGAGGTGCAGCTCAGCTCCAGGTCAAGTCACTGCCTTCAATCTAGTTGTGGAGGGTGCAGCTCACTGGCCCATGTGGGAATCAAACCGGCGACCTTGGTGTTATGAGCACTGCACTCTAACCAATGGGAAAACCGGCCACCCCAGTAGTTATTTTCTTCTGGGTCCTTTCCCCATTGATTTGTGAGCTCTTCAAGAAAAGACCCCTGGCATTGTTCTTTGATTCTCCCCTGGGACATAGTCTGGTGTTGGTCACTCAGTGGACTTTCAATAAATGTTTGTTGAATTATGAAAAAATAAAAGGAATAAGGGAGGTGTAACTTTAAGATATTACACTTAACCACAGCCACAAACACTAAAATGAAAAGAGCATTAACTCTGTAAGATGCAATATAAATTGATAAGATCAATTCAACCTCATAGTCTAGTGACTTCCTGATTCTCTCGTTGCTTTATCAGTAGACACAGTAAGCCACAGAACTGGGGCCATACTGGGAACAATAACAAAAGTGATCACATCTGCCTCTGATCCAAGAACTTCCTAAGGTGAATGGTATGAGATACAGAGAGCCAAAGTCTCAATGAGCTCATGGGCATGGCTCACCAAGGCCTTGTAATGTTTACAATCTGTGGGACAGTGAAATGTTAAGACCCCTCCAAACCTACAGACCTATCCAAAATTTATTTATTTGTTTTGAAGGTGAGACTTCATTCTTTCTTTCTTTTTCCTTTTCATGTTTAAAGATTTTAAACTTATGACGACTTGCCTAACATAGTTTCTATGGAAAGGGAGACAGTATATTTGAAGATGGAAAAAGTAATTATACTGCCAAAACTGTCTTTCACTAATGCTAAGCGACTGGGCAAATTCACTACATTTTCCACCTTCTCACATATCTTAAAAACTAGTCTTTGCCAATTTCACCACTGGTACTATATTGGTTATATATAATTCAAATTTTCGTCTGTAATAGAAAAACCCTGATAGTAGTGGTGGTGGTGGTAGTAGTAGTAGTAGTAGTAGTAGTAGTAAGAACAACAAGAACAGCCTAAATTTTTTGCAGTTTACAAAGGACTTCCACATACATATTTCATCTGATACAGCTCTGCCAGAAGGCTCCATGATATCCCCACTTTATAGATAGGAAGGCTTAAGGTTCATGTACAGTTAGTGACAGAACTAAATATCAACTTTAGATTTCCTGATTTCTCATTTAGTGTCTTTTCATTATACACTGTGTGCTTAGACTTGGAAGTACCAATAATTATACAGAGGATGCCAAAAAGAATGTATACACATTTTAAGAAAGGAAAAAACTGTATTAAAATTGTAATACTCAATATTACCAATAACGAAAGATGAATACAAGTCATGTATATACATATATTTGGAACTGCCAGTATTTATCAGATTAAAACTAATTTTTAAACAGTGAGAAGAATCTTCACAATTTAGATGGTTAACAATTTCCAAAAAGATGAAGCTATTTTACCAATGACATTTCCTAAGACAAACAAAAATAGTAATCAAAAAGGAGAATATAAAACCCTTCTATACTGCTATTAAAGTAAAGCTTGGATGGATGAATAAGTAGGAAAAGATATCAAGTTCAAATTAAACAAAATTACATCAAATACACAAATAAGATGAACATGAAATAGCAAAATACACTTGGTTAAAGTTCAACTAGTAGGAAAATATGTATTAGGATATTACTTAGAGATTAATGAATAATACAGAAAACTGGATATTTTGGCATAGAGCAATTAAACTAATGGGTATGAAATTCCTCCTCTTGCTTCCAGTGAAAAAACTGGTAGTTTTCTGATGAGGTGAGATAAACATAATGCAACTTTAAAGCATATACAAACAAGCATAACAAGACTTAAGAGAAAAATGTTATCCAGAAAGGCTATAAAAATCCTGCTTTGTGCCATGTAGAGACCATACGATGCATAATATAGTATTTGAAAAATATTTAAAAATAGCACATTGCATATAAAAAAAATGCAAAAATCCTACATTCACATTAGAATAGCATGTCAAAGAAACCAAAAATAAACAGGCAAATCTTGTCCTAGAAGTATATCAATAAATTAAATGCTTTTAAAATTATAAATACAACCCACATATACTCAAGGAAAACAGACTGTTTATGTACCTCTATCACAATAAGATCCTTGTTCTAGTTCTAGTAGCTAGCAAGTCCTACAGCCATATATATATATATATATATATATATATATATATATATATATATATATATATATATATATATAGCCCAAAAAAATATATACACATTTTAAGAAAGGAAAACTGTATTAAAATTGTAATACTCAATATATACCGATAACAAAAGACAAATACAAGTCACATTTTACTTCTACAGTTACAAGAGGTGCTCAAAGTGGTTACCCCCAGTGTCCAGACACTTTTGATTACGGCGAACTACTGCTTGAGCAATTTGACTAAGGTGTCCACTTGTATACATTTTTTTGGTACTTTGTGTGTGTGTGTGTGTGTGTGTGTGTAGAGAGAGCTGATTTAGAATTACCTTACACTTTCAAAGGTAGTTCTTCAAAAATCAAAATTAGAACATCAATGTTCACCCTTTTGCTTCTGAACTGAAGGGAAAAATAAATTAATCTCAGGTAAAATAAATCATACAACCCTCATAGTCTAACATACCAGAAAATGCATTATACATTGAGGGTGACTTTATCCAATTAAATCACAAGAAAAATAAGAAAAATAAATGTAATGGTTTTGATTTTTTTCTACTTCCCTAGCCTAATTTAAAATAAGTTTTATAAATATCACAGACAACTGTGATTTTCACATTTTACTATATCTTGTGTTGATTCAGCTTTAGATGCAATATTCTGTTAACAAAGCGGTCTAACTGGTGAGATACCATTGTGTATCCAGAGGCTTTTATAGCTAATTAAATTATATTCTTAACTAATGATGTATTTGAAAGATTATAACAAGTACAAGGTGCTAAACAAATTTAAGTCATATTATCATAAAATAGCTATTATTTATAAAACTATGTAGATATATGCATTTATGTGTGTATATTTTAAAATTTTTAAATATTGTATATATTTAATTTTTCCCACTTATACTCAATAACCCACAGATTAAGATAGATAAAGTGAGATGACATCATAGAAATGGTGGCGTGAGGTGAGCCTCTTGAATGTTCCCCTGAAATTTACAACAAATTGAACA
Organism: Rhinolophus sinicus; assembly: GCF_057876585.1. Taxonomy (NCBI): domain Eukaryota; kingdom Metazoa; phylum Chordata; class Mammalia; order Chiroptera; family Rhinolophidae; genus Rhinolophus; species Rhinolophus sinicus. The sequence goes on from NC_142501.1 coordinate 127,600,889, forward strand.
ACTGTAATTCCACAAAGGACTCCCTGCAGCAGACAGGAAAGACTAAGAGATACCCAACTGAAATCATCTAAAGGTGGGCAAACTGGGCGAGCAGGGGAGAAGGGAAGGGGCAAGTACGGAGATACAGGCTGAGCGGGCACAGGAGCAGACCTAGCTTGGAGCTCTGAGCTCACTGCATTCCGGAACTACTGCATTCCATGAGAGAGAGACAAATTTGGACTGCTAGGGCTCCGCTTATGGCCCACAGTTCCACCTGAGGGATCAGCATATAACACAGCTGAACCCAACACTCACTGCAGAGACCTCGGAGCAAAGACTGAGGGAAAAAGGATGAAATGGTGGTGTAAGCCCTCACTGCCAATCAGAGTATGGAAGGCTTAGGCACAGAGCCTAGCCGCTCCCTTGCTAGCCTCCCAGAGATCTCCCCAGCCCAACCCTCCCAGTGCTAGAACGCTAGCAGTGTCAGATCAAAATAACGGAATATTTGCAGTTCTGAAAACTGCGGCCCACAGCCATGGACTTGCAGCCATGGTTCCAGTGAAGGGAAGAGAGCCTTGGGTGCAGGATGGGCTGTGCTGGTGGTCACTGCCATTGCTCACAGCCACCTCTCACAACCCACCCAGCACCTGCCCCCACCTATCTGGGCAGATCTCTGCAAGGGTAAATAGAGCTGCTGAAACACACAGGCCCTGAATCTGGTGCAGGAAGAGCTTCGGAACTTCAGAAGGTTTCCACATCCCCCAATGGAGACAGTGCCCTGATCCCAGGCAACCTACTCACAGAGGAGAAGCCCACCTTCCAGGGAATGTCCCCATTGTGTGAGAAGCCAAAACAGTGCAGAGAAAATTTAACACTACAGCATGAGAGAGAAACAATGGCTATGGTTGGAAAGAAAATAAAGCATTCTACCAACACCTACTGGAAGGCAAAGAAAAGACCTCTTCCTACCAACCTGTTGCAGAAACCACCCCTATAAAAGCCTAGAAAGAGAAATAATAATTTATTAATTGCCACAAATAACCAAGATAACAAAGCAGGTCAGAAAGAAAATGAAAAGTCTCCAGAAAATGAACTTAAAAACATGGAAATATGTGACTTAAATGACAGAGAATTCAAGATTGTACTTCTGAAAAAACTCAATGAGATGCAACAAAACACAGACAAGCAGTTTAATAAACTCAGAAACACAATCAAAAAACAAAATGCACATTTTACCAAAGAGATTGAAATTTTAAAAAAGAACTAAATAGAATTTGTGGAGATTAAGAACTCAATAAAAGAAATGAAGAATGAAATAGCCAGCTTAGGTAATAAAACTGACCAGATGGAGGAAAGAGTCAGTGACATAGAAGATAGAAATCTAGAAATGACATAGATCGAAGAAGAGAGAGACTTGAGAGTTAAAAGAAATGAAAGAACTCTACAAGAACTTTCTGACTCCATCAGAAAAAGCAATGGACATACCATTAAGAAAAATGGGCATACCAGAAGGAGAAGAAAGGGAGAAGGGAACAAAGAGTATATTCAAACAAATAGTTGATGAGAACTTACCAAACTTGTGCAAAGAACTGGATCCTCAAATCCAAGTGCAAATAGAACACCTAATTACCTCAACCCCAACAGGCCTTCTCCAAGGTACATTGTATGGAAGCTGTCAAAAATTAACAACAAAAAAAGAATCCTCAAGACAGCCAGGGAAAAGAAGATGGTAACCTACAAAGGAAAGCCCATGAGGTTATCATTAGATTTTTCAGCAGTAACTCTACAAGCCAGAAGGGAATGGACTCAAATATTCAAACTATTAAAAGAGAGAAATTATGATCCAAGAATAACATATCCAGCAAAGATATCCTTTATATATGAAGGAGGAATAAAGACCTTTCCAGACATACAGAAGCTGAAGAAATTTTCTAATGAATGACCTGCACTACAAGAAATACTGAAGGAGGCTATTTGACCAGCATAAATAGGGATAATTTGTGACAACAAAAACATAAAAGGGGGAAAAGATAATAGACAGTAACAAAAAGGCAAAGAAACAATGGGCACACAGTCCTACCAGAAAACCAAAGATAGAATGATAGTAAATCTTCACATGTCAATAATCACCCTAAATGTAAATGGACTGAACTCACCAATAAAAACGCACAGAATAGCAGATTGGATCAAAAACCTAAACCCAACCATATGCTGCCTCCAAGAGACACATCTCAGCTACAAGGACAAATATAGACACAAAGTGAAAGGGTAGAAATTGACACTCCAAGCAAATGCTATCCAGAGAAAATCAGGTGTAGCCATACTGATAAAACAGACTTCAGGATAAAAAAGTTAACAAGAAACAAAGATGGACATTTCATAATGATAAAGGGGACTATACAACAAGAAGACATAACAGTCATCAATATTTATGCCCCCAATCAGGGAGCACCGAAATATACCAAGCAACTACTAACAGAACTAAAGGGAGAAATTGACCAAAACACAATTATAGTAGGGGACCTAAATACATCATTGAGAGCTATGAACAGATCATCCAAAGAGAAAATAAAGAAAGAAATAGCAGCTTTAAATGACACATTAGATGAAATGAACATTGGCATTATATAGAGCACTTCATCCTAGAACATCAGACTATACATTCTTTTCTAGTGTACACGGAACATTCTCAAGGATAGACCATATATTGGGACATAAAACTAGGCTCAGTAAATTTAAGAAGACTGAAAGAATACCAAGTATATTCTCTGATCACAAGGCTTTCAAATTGGATATCAACAGCAAAAAGAAAGCAGGAAAAAACACAAATATGTGGAGATTAAACAACATACTTTTAAAGAACGACTGAGTCAAAGAAGAAATAAGAGGAGAGATAAAAAGATACATAGAAACAAATTACAATGAAAATACATCCTAACAAAATTTGGGGGATGCACTAAAAGCAGTTTTAAAAGGAAAATTTATATCATTACAGGCCTATCTCAAGAAACAAGAAAAATCCTATATAGATAACATCACATTACACCATAAAGAGCTAGGAAAAGAAAAACAAATGCAACCCAAAGTCAGCAGAAGGAAGGAAATAATAATAATCAGAGCAGAACTAAATGAAATAGAGAACAAAAAGACAATAGAAAAAAATTAATGCAACAAAGAGTTGGTTCTTTGAAAAGATTAACAAAATTGACAAACTCTTGGCTAGACTCACTAAGATAAAAAGAGAAAAGACACAAATAAAATCAGAAATGAAAGAGGGGAAGTCATCATGGATGCCTCAGAAATACAAGGGATCATCAAAGACTACTACGAAGGACTATATGCCACCAAATTCAATAACCTAGAAGAAATGGACAAGTTCTTAGAAACATATAGCCTTCCTAAGCTGAATCATGAAGAATTGGAATACCTAAATAGATCAGTCACCAGTAAGGAAATTGAATCAGTCACCTGAAACCTACCCAAAAGCAAAAGTCCGGGACCAGATGGCTTCACTAGTGAATTCTACCAAACACTCAAAGATGATCTAATACCTGTGCTACCCAAACTCTTCCAAAAAACTGAAGAAGAGACAATACTCCCTAACTCATTTTATAAGGCCAAAATTACCTTGATACAAAAACCTGGTAAGGATAACAAAAAATAGAAAATAACAGACCAATATCTCTGATGAATACCGATATAAAAATCCTAAACAAAATTGTAGCAAATTGAATGCAACAATGCATTAAAAAGATTATACATCATGACTAAGTGGGGTTCCTCCCAGGGGCACAAGCATAGTTCAATATATGCAAATCAATCAATGTGATACATCACAAGAACAAAATAAAGGATAAAAATCATATGATTATATCAATAGATGCAGAAAAAGTATTTGACAAGATACAACATCCATTTATGGTTAAAGCACTTAATAAAATAGGTATAGAAGGAAAATACCTTAACATAGTAAAGGCAATATATGACAAACCCTCAGCTAATATCATAATTAATGGTGAAAAACTGAAGCCCTTTGGTCTACAATCAGGAACATGACAGGGCTGTCTCCTATCATCTCTGCTTTTCAACATAGTATTGGAAGTCCTAGCCAGAGCAATTAGGCAAGAGAAAAAAATAATAGACATCCAAATTGGGAATGAAGAAGTTAAATTGTCACTTTTTGCAGATGACATGATGCTATATACAGAAAACCCTAAATACTCCACCAAAAAGCTATTAGAAACAATAAACGAACACAGTAAAATTACTGGCTAGAAAATCAATGAACAAAAGTCCATTGCATTCCTATATATTAACAATGAAATCTCAGAAAAAGAAATTAAAAAAAAATAATTCCTTTTGCAATTGCAACAAAAAGAATAAAATACCTAGGAATAAACTTAACCAAGGATGTAAAAGACCTACCTACTGAAAACTGTAAGACATTTTTAAAAGAAATTGAAGAAAACAAAGAAATGGAAAGACATTCCGTGCTCATGGGTTGGAAGAATCAACATAGTTAAAATGGCCATATTACCCAAAGCAATATACAGATTTCATGCAATCTCCATCAAAATCCCAATGGCATTTTTTAAAGAAATAGAACAAAAAAATCATCAGATTTGTATGGAACCACAAAAGACCCCAAATAGCCAAAACAATCCTAAGAAAAAAGAACAATGCTAGAGGTATCAGACTCCCTGACTTCAGCTTGTACTACAGGGCAATAATAATCAAAACACCATGGTATTGGTAGAAACAGACACACACATCAATGGAATAGAATTGAGAACCCGGAAATAAATCTACATATATGGACAGATAATTTTTGACAAAGAAGCTAAAAACATACAATGGAGAAAAGACAGCCTCTTCAATAAATGGTGCTGGGAGAACTGGAAAGCCACGTGCAAAAGAATGAAAACTGGACTGCTGTCTGTCACCATGTTCCAAAATTAATTCAAAATGGATCAAAGACCTAAGCATAAGACCTGAAACAATAAACTGTGTAGAAGAAAACATAGGTTCTAAATTTATGGACCTTGAGTTCAAAGAGCATTTTATGAATTTGACTCCAAAGGCAAGGGGAGTAAAAGCTAAAATAAATGAATGGGACTATATCAAACTTAAAAGCTTCTGCACAGCAAAAAACAAACAAACAAAAAAACCATTGACAAAATAAAGAGGCAACAAACTGAATGGGAGAAGGTTTTTGCAAACAACGCCTCCAATAACGGGCTAACATCCAAAATATATAAGGAACTCATACAACTCAACAACAGAAACACAAACAATCCAATTACTAAATGGGCAGAGGACCTGAAGGGACATTTCTCCAAAGAGGACATACAAATGGCAAATAGACATGAAAAAAATGCTCAACATCACTAATCATCAGAGAAATGCAAATCAAAACCACAATGAGATATCACCTCACCCCAGTCAGAATGGCTATCATCAACAAGACAAATATTAACAAGTGTTGGAGAGGCTGTGGAGAAAAAGGAACCCTCATACACTGTTGGTAGGAATGCAGACTGGTGCAGCCACTAAGGAAGGCAGTGTGGAGGTTCCTCAAAAAATTAAGAATAGAATTACCATATGACCCAGCATTCCCTCTCCTGGGTATCTACCCAAAATATCTGAAAACATTTATCCATAGACATATGTGTTCCAGTGTTCCCTGAAGCTTTATTTATGGTGGCCAAGACATGGAAACAACCAAAGTGTCCTTCGATAGATGAATGGATAGGAAGTTGTGGTATATATACACAATGGAATACTATTCAACCATAAGAAAAGATGAAATAGTACTATTTGTGTTAACATGGATGGATCTTGAGATTATAATGCTAAGCGAAATAAGTCAGACAGAAAAAGCAGAGAACCATATGATCTCACTGATGTGTGGTATATAAAACTGCAAAAAACAAAAGAACAAGACAAACAAATGAAGAAACAAAAACTCATAGACACAGACAATACTTTAGTAGTTACCAGAGGATAAGGGGGGGTGGGGTGGGGGGAGGTAGATGAGGGTAAAGAGGATCCAATATATGGTGATGGAAGGAGAACTGACTATGGGTGGTAAACACACAATGTGATTTATAGATGATGTAATACAGAATTGTACACCTGAAATCTATGTAACTTTACTAAAAATTGTCACCCTGATAAACTTTAATTAAAAAAAAAAAGACAAATGAAACAATTTCCTGTTGATCAAATCAAGATACATCTGAACAGTGAGTTGTGTGGATCAGGCTAAGAAAAATACTTGAAACCATAATCTAGACAGGAAAACACAAAAACTATATGAAATAGTATATTCCAAAACAACCTCAAAACAAAACAGGGAGTCTCGAATTATGAAGAGATTATTTCACAAAAGTTTACTTGTTGGGTCTGTTACATCATTTTTGTACAAATATGTGGTTAGCTTCCCAGCTCAGCAGATAAGATTCTATTCAACTCATAATGAACCTGAAATATATTATACTAACTGTAACTAATCCTCATTGTCATGAATGTTCTCATATTTGAAGCCAGGTATCTAGTTTACCTTATTTTATGCAATATGTACCATTGACTAATTTTCATATTAAATAGTTTCCATAGGCCTCCTTTCATATTTATCAAACTTTCTCATAAAACATATCCAAGAAATTAACACAGAATTCCAGATGTGGTCTGCCTATGGCAGAGTGTAGTAAAACTTTTGTCTTCTGTGATCTAGAAACAGTACTTCTGCTGGTGTGGCTAACTGCATGCACTAGTTGTTCACATTAAGCTTTGAATCAGCCAAAATCCCAGTATCTTTTACAAGTTAATTATTATACAGCCAGGATTCCAACCTCCTGCACTTATGGGAATTCTAGCAAAATTGGGTTGAAATTTTTCGTAGAAAAGAGATAAAATTTTTTATGTAAATTTCACATTATAATCACGTAGGTTGATTTTTTTAGAAATATAAATGCCTAAGCTTCAATCTCAATATATAGAACAGGGGTAGGGCCCTTGCATAAGAATATGTGTGTGTGTGTATACATATATATATATATGTATACACACACACACATATATATACGTATATATATACGTATATATGTGTGTGTGTATATATATATATATATATATATATATATATATATATATATATATATTTTAATGCTCTGAAGGTAATGCGTATCTAGAGCGAGAATAACTGATCTGCATTATTATCAAATTGTGTTGCTGTTACTTCCAAAATCATAGCATCAGTGTAAAAATGATTAACTCAAATGCCCACATTTAGTTTAACAATAAATAGAGGAGAAGAAGCCTCTGGTCCTAACCTTCTGTAACAACAATGAGAACAGTGGCAAAATTGGCAAAATCAACTTTTTCAGAACTCTCAAACTCAAATGAAAGGAGTGTGTATTCAAGAAAAATGGCTGAATCTCAGGAAGAACGTCGAGCTTTATGTCATTTTAATGTTCCCTATTCCCATCCACCCTCCCCTGCTCTGTAGTAACCTTGAACACAAGCAGCCTTGCAACCATGGTATCTGGGAAAACCTGTAGCCTAGCAGCCACAGGAGGGAAAGAATGGGTTTAGAGCTCCCCAAAGAACCTCATTCCAACAGAATTGTCACTATTTAACCTGAATGGCAACTTCTAGGGAAAACTCCAAAGGCTTGTCTTTACTGTACCTCAGGGCTCATTCAGTGAGGAAAGTCCTATCAGAGGCAATTATTTAACATAAAACTATAGGAGATATTAATATCAATTGAAACAAACAAGAGGCAGGCCAAAAAAACATTAACAGGAAAATCTTGGAAATGAGATGTCTATAGAGGGCTTTGAAAAATTCCAATATATTCCTGGGGATCTAAAATTCCACCTGCAAGCTCAGCGTTTTACAAATGCCCAGAAAAGACTGGAAATAGCCCTAACTGCTTACCTCTGATTGACCTTGAGGCTCTATGAAAGTAGAAGGGAAGGATAAGACAAAGTTGTAAACTGTTGGAGTGTTCAATGTATGCCATAAAATGCACACAGAATCCCTCACCAAACAGTGAGAACTCAATGGTACAGAACATTTAAGAAAATCTCTGTCAACTCATTAGCTGACCAATGAACTAACTGAGCAGAGATATCAGCGGCCACACTGACAAAGAATACAGACAGTTCAAAAGTAGTCCAAGAAAGTCACTAACAAACAACAGCAAAAACAACAAAAAATAGCAGCAACATAACCGCTGGGAAGGGGGAAATCTGATTTCCAGAGTTTCTACATTATATTATTTAAAATAGCAATTTACAGCAAAAAGTTATGAGGCATACAAATAAAAAGGAAATTATCTACCTAAATATGCCCCAGGGAAAGAAACCAGCCAATAAAATCTGACCGTAAGAAAGTCTATACCATGGTGGACTTATTAGATAAAACTTTAAAATAGTTATTATAAATACGTTCAAGGTACTAAAGGAAACCATGTCTAAACAATTAGAATTTGAAAACAATGTAGCAGAAAGTAGAGAATATCAGTAAACAGTTTTAAATTATATAAAAAAGAATAAATTCAAAATTCTGGACTTGAGAGAGAGAGATCCAAGATGGCGGAGTAAACACCATGCCTGCATACTTCCATGAACACATTTAAAAAAATACAACTAATTTATAGAACAATCAACCTAGAGAACCATCTCAAGTCTAGCCAAACAGAAGTCCTATATCTGGAAATATGAAGAAGCCACGTCGAGACGGATAGGAAGGCTGGAGACGAGGAACTGGCCCCAAACCTCCCTATGGCAGTTGAGAATCAGGATGGCTACCTTGGCCCCAGATGTTCCTCCCCAGAGGAGTGAGGGACCCCAGACTCCCACACCAGGCTCCCCAGCCCAGAGTACTGGTGCTGGGAAGAAGAGCACCCACAACATCTGGCTGACAAAAACAGTGGGGACTCTAACCATTCAGATAAGACAGAAGGCTGTGGGAAAACCCAGACGTTCTTTTAAAAAGCCCACGCACAGACAGACACTCGCGCACAGGCACTCACTTTGAGCTCCAGCGAAGGGACAGTGACTCAGGAGGCCTCGGACACATACAGAGGGCAGATTGAGGAGTGTAGCTTCAGGGGGAGGACTAGAGGACAGTTAGCCTTTTCCTGGTGAAGGGGCTCCTTCCCGAGCAGCTGGCCAGCGGACGCCATCTTTCCTATGTTGAGCCCGCCCCCACAAGCCAAATCCGAATCTGGTTGGTCTGATGAGCTCTGCTGCTCCGCCCTGTTGACTCAGCTGGTACTCCACCTCACCCAACTCGAGCACCGCCAGAGGCACTTTCTCCATGAGCAGCCAGCCCTGCCAGTGTTGCATTCTTTCTAGGAAAACTATCGGAGTCCACAGACCCCAGGCTGGTGGTGACTGGCCTCATTGTGCTCTGAGACTTTTGTTGAGTCACACCAGGCTCAGCACTGGCATCAAACCAATCTGCATTAACCTGGTGACCATAACTCTTCCCTCTCTAGCGATGCCCTGAGACCCTGCCTCACTTAACTCATATACCACATGAGGCTTTATCAGTGGCTCAACCTTAAGTGAGTTGGCAGGTGGCAGCAGGCCTCTGGGTATCCTGGCTTTTTTTCGGAGTTACCCGAGGCCTGGTACTGTAGCAGCCATCCTCGGTTCACAGTGTGGATTCTCCCACATGCCTCCAGGTTTAGCACAGGCAGCAAAGAACTGCAGATCTATTTGTAGCTCCTACCAGTAGCCCCAGCAGTCAGTGGCTGACCTGGTTCTGCACCAGCGCCCCTCCCAAGAGGTCCCAGAACCTACATACTTGGAGGTTAGCTTCAGACCACAGCAGAGAATCACCAATTAGCCCCACAAATGGCACACACAAAAGTTGGTCTCAACAGGCACCAGAATCTGCTAGGGTGAATCCTACTCAGTGGTATAAGCCTCCCACACAGCAGCCCATAAGTAATGGAAGTGGCCAAACCTCACAGCCAGTCAGCCTGAAGGTCAATCCCACCCACTGAGTGCCAATAGCCATCAAGGCTCAACTATAACAGGAGAGCACACACAAACTACACAAGTGATACTCCCAGAGCACCTGGCTCAGGTGACCAGGGAGACTGTGCCACTGGGTCCCACCTACTACATAAGGTCACCAGGCCAAGACTGGAAGACATAGCAGAGCTACATAATACATAGAAACAAACAGAGAGAGGCAGCAAAAATGAGGAGACAAAGAAATGCATCCCAAATGAAAGAACAGGAGAAAAATCCAGAAAAAGAACTAAATGAAATGGAGCCAAGCAACCTACCAGATACAGAGTTCAAAACAATGGTTTAAGGATGCTCAAGGAACTTAATGAGAACATCAACAAAGAGAGTACAAGCATAAAAGGACATAGAAACCATTAAAAAAAAGTGAGAAGTGGAGAATACAATAACTGAAAGGAAGAATGCACTAGAAGGGATCATCAGCAGGCTAGATGAAGCAGAGGATCAGATCAGGGATTTGGAAGACAAGGTAGTAGAAAATACCCAATTGGAACAGAAAAACGAATAATAATTTTTAAAAATGAGGATAGTTTAAGAGACCTCTGGGGCAACATCAAGCATAACAACATTTGCATCATAGGGGTACCAGAAAGAGAAGAGAGAAAGCAAGATATCAAGAACCTATTTGAGTAGGGGCTGGCCCGGAGGCTCAGGCGGTTGGAGCTCCGTGCTCCTAACTCCGAAGGCTGCCAGTTCAATTCCCACATGGGCCAGTGGGCTCTCAACCATAAGGTTGCCAGTTTAATTCCTCGAGTCCCACAAGGGATGGTGGGCAGTGCCCCCTGCAACTAAGATTGAACATGGCACCTTGAGCTGAGCTGCCACTGAGCTCCCAGATGACTCAGTTGGTTGGAGCGCATCCTCTCAACCACAAGGTTGCCGGTTTGACTCCCGCAAGGGATGGTGGGCTGTGCCCCCTGCAACTAGCAATGGCAACTGGACCTGGAGCTGAGCTGCGCCCTCCACAACTAAGACTGAAAAGACCACAACTTGACTTGGAAAAAAGTCCTGGAAGTACACACTGTTCCCCAATAATGCCCTGTTTTCCTTCCCCAATAAAATCTTTTTTTAAAAAAAAAGAACCTATTTGAGGAAATATAACTGAAAACTTTCCTAACTTGGTGGAGGAAATAGACATACAAGTCCAGGAAGCACAGAGAGTCCCAAACAGGATGAACCCAAATAGGCCCACACCAAGACACATTATAACTAGAATGGCAAAGGTTAAAGACAAAGAGAGAATACTAAAAGCAGCAAAAGAAAGGGTACTAGAACTTATAAGGGAGCTCCCATAACACTGTCAGCTGATTTCTCAACAGAAACTGCAGGCCAGAAGAGACTGGCCCAACATATTCAATTTGATGAAAAACAAGGACCTACAAGCAAGATTGCTCTACCTAGAAAGGCTATCATTTAAAATTGAATTACAGATAAAGAGCTTCCCAGACAAGAAAAAGCTAAAGGAGTTCATTACCATCAAACCAGTATTACAAGGAATGTCAGAGGGAATTCATTCAGACATAAAAAAAAAATAAAAATAAATAAAAATTATGAATAAAATGGTAATAACTACATATCTATCAATAATTACTTCCAATGTAAATACATTAAATGCTCCAATCAAAAGACATAGGAGGGCTGAATGGTTAAGAAAACAAAAACTCTTACATAAGCTGCCCATAATAGACTCGTTTCAGATTGAAAGACTCACACATACTGAAAGTAAAGAGATGGGAAAAGAAATTTCATGAAAATAGAAAGGAAACAAACCAACAAAATCTTGGGTAGCAATACTTATTCCAGACAAAGTAGACTTTAAAACAAAGGCTATAAGAAGAGACAATGAAGGATCCAGTAATTCCACTTCTGGGTATTTATCTGACGAAACCCAAGCTACTTTGAGGGGACATGTGCATCCATATGTTCATTGCAGCATTGTTTACAATGGCCAAGATGAGGAGGCAGCCTGGGCATCATTGATGTAAGACTGGGTAAAGAGTAGGCGGTACATATATATAATAGAATATTGCTCAGCCGCAGAAGGAAATGGGTTCTTGCCATCTGCAATGACATGGATGCACCTGGAGGTTGTGCTGAGTGGAGTATATCAGACAGAGAAAGACAGATGCAATGTGATTTCACTTATATGCAGAATCTAAGAACAAAATTAACAAACAAAACAGAAACAAACTCATAGATACAGAAAACATTTTGATGGTTGCAGATGGGAGGGGGCTTGGGAGGTGGGTGAAAGAAGAGGAAGGGGTTAAAAAGTACAAATTGGTTGTTACAAAGTAACTATGGGGATGTAGGGCATAGCATTAGGGATATAGTCAATAATACTGTAATAACTATGTATGGTGTCAGGTGGGTACTAGATTTGTTGGAGTGATAGATGTGTGGGGGTTGAGGGATGGTGAAAATGGTGAAGGGATTAAAAAGTACAAATTGGTAGTTATAAAACTGTCATGGGGATGTAAAGTAAAGCATAGGGAATACAGATATGGTAATAACTATGTATAGCGCTAGGTGGGTTCTAGTCAGTGGGATCACTTCATAAATTATATAAGTGTCTAACTACTATGCTGTACACCTGTAATTAACATAATATCGAATGTCAATTCTATTTGATAAATTAAAAATAGGAGGAAAGGGGAAGGGGAATAAGAGGTCCAATTTCCAGGTATAAAACAGATAAGTCATGGGGATGTAATATATACAGCATGGGGAATATAGTCAATAATATTGCGATAGCATGGTATGGTGTCAATGGTTGCTGGACTTATCATAGTGATCACTTCTTTAGGTATATAAATGTTGAATAACAATGGTGTACCCTGAAACTAATATAATAATGTATGTTAGTTATATTTTTTAATAGAAACCTTAAGGAGAAAAAAAGAAATTCTGGGCTAGAAAAGTACAACTGAAATGGAAAATTCACTAGATGGACCCATTAGCAGATTTGAGCCGGCAGAAGAGAGACTCAGAGAATTTGAAGATAGACAAATTCAGATAATCCAGTTTAAGGAGAAAAAGAAAAAAGAAAAAAAGAAAAATGAACACATCCTCAGGGACTAATAGAATATCAACATACACATATGGGAGTTCTGGAAGAAGAGGAGAAAAAGAAAGAGGAAAAAGGAATATTTGGAGAAATAATGGGAAAACTCCAAATTTGATTAAAAACTTTAACCTATATATCCAATATCTTAATGAACTCCAAGTAGGTCAAACTAAGAGATATACACCTAGACACATCACAGACAAACTGTTGAAAGACAAGGAGAGTATCTTGGAAGTTACAAGTTGTACTTGAAAATTGTACATAACTCATCATATACAAGGAAACCTCATTGAGATCAACAGGTAGGTACAAACCCACAGCTACATCATACTCTACAGTGAAATAATTTTTCCTCTAAGACGAGGAACAAGACAAAGATGCCCATTCTTCCCACTTTTATTCAACATAGTGTTACAAATCCTAGCCAGAGCAATCAGACAAGAAAAAGGAAAAGCATTCAAATTGGAAAGGAAGAAGTAAAGCTGCCATTATCTGTGATGACATTATACTACATAGAGAGAGAGAACCCTAAAGATGTCACAAAAAACTATAGAATAAATAAATTCAGTAAAGTTGCAGGATATAAAATTAATATACAGAAATCTGTTGCATTTCTATACAGTAATAATTAACTATTAGAAGGAAAAGTTAAGAAAATAATTCCACTTACAATTGCATAAAAAAATAAAATAAAATACCTAGGAATAAATTTAACTAAGGGGGTGTGAAAGACCTGTACTCTGAAAAGTGTAAGACATTGAAGGAAATTGAAGAGGACACAAATAAATGGATAGACATCCTGTGTTCATGGACTGGAAGACTTAATATTATAAGATTGCAATACTACCCATAGTGATCTACAGATTCAGTGCAAACCCTATCAAAAGCCAATCAGTGGTTTTTTTTGTTCCTGTTTTTGTTTTTTGTTTTGTTTTGTTTTGTTTTTTTGCAGAGATAGATAAATCCATCCTAAAGTTCATACATCATGTCATAGGACCTTGAATAGCCAAAATAATCTTGAAAAAGAACAAAGTTGGAAGTCCCATAATTCAAAACTTACTACAAAGCTACAGTAATCAAAACAGTGTTGTAATGACATAAAAACAGACCAATGGAATAGAATAGAGACTCAGAAATAAACCCTTGGCTATTCTGTCAAATGATTTTTGACAAAATCATTTTGTAATGACAAAAAGGCTGCCAAGAACATTCAATGGAAAAGGGACAGTCTTTTCAACAAATGGTGCTTGGAAAACTGGATATCCATATACAAAAGAATGCAGTTGGACCCTAACCTTATACCACACAAAAATTAACTCAAAATGGATTAAAGACCTAAATGTAAACCTTGATCAATAAAACTCCTGGAAGAAAAAATCTAAAGCACAATGTAGCTGCAATCATGAGCATCCTGAATTTAGGTCTGGAAGCAGGATAATAAAAATATTGCAGACAGAAGTTCACTCTATAAAATGGGCAACAAAAACACTTCCACATTCATGAAAGGAGGCAGAAAAACATTACTACTAACTGTTCCCTACAGCTATTTCTTGTAAGAAGCTGTGTGCCTAGAGACATGGAGGGACACAACCTTGTGATTAGGGACTGAGGTTCCAATCAGATGTCTGAGACAGTGAATGTAGAGATGGCAAAATTTCTGATGGTGACAAAATGCAGTGTGTGATCATGGGTGTTCTTGGCTGAGGTGGATAGGATGACATGATCGACTTAATGGATGAGATTCTTAATAAAGTAACCCATGACAAACTGTAGTTTCAAAATTAAATTGGTAAATGGGTTCATCAGTAGCTAACTGTTGGCACAATTTTGTACATACCTGTTTAGAATAGGCTATACTTTAGTTGTGACTTTCCACTTTGTATATTACACCCCTGTCAGTTCTACCCTTCCTAGATTAGCACCCTGCATTGTAGCCCTCTTCGGAGTTGGGGCTGAGAAGCATGGGATGTGAGACAGTGGGAGCAGAGAAGAAGAATCCAGGTGAAAGCAACAGATTTGACCTGTTGATAGTAGTCCTTCCAGCTGTGATCTCAAGACAAGCTTTTTAACACCCTCAATTTTGTTTTGGTTCTTCCTGTCCCCCTTGAAAATCTGGCATATAGAAAAAAGTTGTAATATAGTTCACTTTATTCTTTTAGGATTTTAGGAACTGGAGACCAGACCAGATGGGCAGCATAGTGTGAATTATTTGATGACTTAAAAATGATAGCGGACCCCAAATAGGTGGGGAGAACATGAAACACAAATTACATTTTAAAGACATTTTAGATTTTTTAAAACAGTGCAGCCTCTTTAACACGCTATTGAGTAGCTATACATCCCAGGGCCCAAACATGAGCAAACTGAAGCTCATACATGTGTTTATGGCAGGGTTTTTAGTATGAAACTGCTCCCCCTAGACAAGCCTTCTCCAGGTTCTCTGTGGCTTCTTGATTGGGCACGGCTCATTGGGCAGCTGAAGTTAAACAGAGAGTGATGTCAAGTTCCTGTCCTGTTTGATCAGCTGTGTCGTGTCACACCTGTAGTCAGGAAGCTGGCTTTATCCACACTCAGCATTCTACATTCCTGGCTAAAATCGCCCAAGCTTGTATTCCAACCTCACAGAAATTAACTTGTACTCTTCTCTTTGAGGTAATCATTCTCAAATGTCTCTGGCTTCTCTGTTTGGAGCAGATCCTTAGACCCCTGGTTTTGAAATTACTAGAGATTTTTTTTTTTTTCTACCAAGATCAAAATTCAAAACCAGACATTATTTTCTAAACAAGTAGCAAAATTAAGTTTAAGAAGGTTACAAAGCAAATGATCTCATAGATGTATGTATTACCAATTTGGAAGACAGATTATTTGAGTTTTCTTCCTAATTCTGCAACTGACTTATACATTCAGAGTGTTTATTCTAAAATAAGAATACCTGTTTTCTAATTCATAAAGAAATGGTGATTATAAATATGAATTATACAAATCACTTCTTATGAAAGGCCAAAAAGTATTAACTTTCACTTTTTTCTTAATAAAAACTTTTTAAAGTCATGAATGAAAGAAATAGAATTGAGGAAATTACTTTAAATAATACCTTGCAACATTCACAAAGAATATAAAATGCAATAATATTTTAAGAAAAAAACAATTCTTAAAATGCTGGCAAAAGGCATGAAAATGATTGTAAGAGATGTAACACAATTATACATACCGTTCTTTATATGACTTACTGCAGTTTTCAATATCTTGTTGTTCATAGAGCCCAAATTTGAGTTGACTTTCTGTAGCATAGAGTTTTGCTTCTTAAGAACAAAGAATTTAATACTACATGGATTTTTGCCAGATTCAGTTGTTGCATTCTTTACATCACAAGTTCATAATACTGAACACCTGTTCAACCTCTGTTTTTCTCCAAAAATGTGTTTGATCATTCAGCTTGAAGGGGACAGCTTTTCACTTCCATTTATAAATCTCTCATACTTTTCACAAAGCACTTATTTGTCTGCAAGGTGACTTGAAGCTCATGAAATTTACTAAATAACATCACTGCAGAGGTCAAATCTTAGGATCTCTGTCTTTGTTTTAGCAATCTTAACTGAAAAGTAACAACACAAACTTTCCTTAAGCCTAACCCAGAAAACGCTTTAAATAGTACACTTTTAAATAAAACTACTTAGAAAAATATGCAGTGAATTTTTTTAAATAAGTTCATTTCAGTTCAACCTTCTGTCCTTTAGTTCTTGATAGACTAAAGGACATTGAGTATTTTTTAAACTGAAGATGCTTATTTCCTTAGATATTCTTTCAAGTTTTATGTAAGACCATAAAACGGATTCACAATTCACAGTCTGATTTTCATGTAAAGAACGGACAAATAATTATTAAACTGGCAAAACGTGTTTTTTTCACTTAATACATTTGCTTTATCACTGATAAACTATCAAACACTATTAAGTACTGACTTTTTCCAAAATGAAGGAAAATTTTAAGCTTTCTAACTGAGACACTGGTCTGCTGGTGAAAATGTCAATACTTTTTACTACAAAGATCCTAGATTCTATATTTTATGCTTGTAATAATAAAGTAATTACAATGCAAACTTATACCACAACTGTGTATTTGTCTCAATTATCCCACAACTCTACTCAAGTCTTTGATTCTGGTACTTCATCATCTGGCTCATTCACTGATGGGTAGCTTTAAATATTTCCAACAAGAAAAGATGCAATACATTCACTACAAGTAATTTTCACATCTCGTTTTCCTTATAGATAGACCTGGAAATGTGTCCTAATGTGTATGCTGTTAACAATATAAAAAATGGATAACATCTGTTTCCAACAGTTGACATTTCACCATATCCATTCCACATGGACACATACATAGTGCAAGCGCTTAGGTTTCATGATGCCTGACAGACGTGGTGGGACCCTGAAGGAGCAATAACTTGTCTGAAGACATGGCTTGTGCTTTCATCCTATTTGCATCACTCTTAGCTGTAATTGACAATGGCTGGTTTCTGCAGCATTACTGTCAATGCTATAAACCCAGACAAAGAAGTTATTTATTTCAAAATGATGCCAAATCCTATGAATCATAAGTTAATAAGTCCAAAATGACTTGCAAAGCATCTTATGTAAAAAAATGTGGAAATGCTTCCTTACAAAATAAAAGGCAATTTTTTTTTCTTAGAAAGCTGAGTCATATTAACTTACCTGAATGGGAGAGGGGTGGGGAGGAGGAGGGAAGAATGGGTCAAAATTTCTGGCAAGATCTCTTCTGGTTCCATTATTTTACTGCAAGCTGGATACCCAGCATATTCAAAAAATGGTTCCTGCCTCTACTCTCCCTCAGCACTGATAATCTTATTAGAACACATTTTTAATTCCCCTAAAAACAACATAGTATACAAAATGCTACTTGAAAATGCTAAATTCAATATAATCAAGTGTGATACGTTTTGGATGGTGATGGAAAATAAGATACATGAGATCCTAAAAGAGTTACAATTATTCATAACCTCCATGTATACAGATGTTTACAAGTATCTTTACCCATATTATTTCAACTAATCCACAAGGCTATTGATTGTAAAATGCACTATTATTTTACTTACCACCAAGGAAAAGAAAACATTGTACTTTAACCTATGACACAATGTCAATTATAAAACACATCCTTGGGAACTATGCTCAAATTTTTACCAATAGACCAGAGGTAACCATATTTTCTCTCTTTTTGTGAAAGAACATTCTAGAAAGGCTGAAATGGGAGTTTTGTTTCATTTAAGCTCACTCTGTTTCTCTTTAACACTGGAAACTTAATTGCATGTTATGCATTTATGTTAAGATACAAAAATAAAGAGGGGTATACAAAATGCAATGTGTACCTGCCTGGGATTTGGCCAACAGTTAGTGCTAAATGAATGTTGTTGAACTAATGAAATTATTTGCTATGCCTAGAGATTAAGTTAAATCATTGCTAACTTTTAATTTTACTATATTCATGTGTTGCCACAAAACTCTTCAAGGCAAAATGAAAATTTAAGTGACTGCTTATGAAGTATAAACCCAGTCCAATTACTAATTATTAATGCTCTGACATGGTCTTTTCTGGCATCATTTTATAGTCTAGGGCTTTCACACTTATCTAAAAGCAGCTAAAGGAAATAAAGAAGTTGTTGTATCTCCTTGGGTATAAAACAAGGGTGAAACTGAGAGAAAAGCTCATTCAACCCTCAGACTCCTGTCGTAGGTTAAAAATTGAACCCAAACAAAACCAAAATGTTTTCTATTTTTTGATTTATGATTAATTTTTTGTATAAGTATTGAAAAAACTCGATCAATAATTCATAGATCTTAAATACTAATTTGTCTTAGTGTGAAAAGGATTAATCAATAAAATGTAAAACATTGTTTAAAGCTTACTAAAATAAATATAGCACGGCCTAAAAGTCTTAGTGTAGTTTTATGCTATAATTACTTCAGAAGTATAAATTCTTCAAAATTTGAAAACTCAATTGTATACATTTCATTTTCACTTGTTTAGTTCTGTGAATTTTGAAACACATTTTTCAGTTTTAATTTTGAAATCTCTCTCACTGAAGATGGCACTGACTGAAACAAAACATTAAAGTTAAAATTTTCCTTCAAAGTTTCTTTTACTTCAAACTGAAGAAGTCTAAAAGAAAGTTAAATAATAGAACTTTCCAAAGACTGTTTAAGATTCTTTTTTAAAATACACTATTTTTTAGAGCAGTTTTAATTTCACAGCACAACTGAGCAGAAGGTACTGAGATTTCCCATATAACCCTGCCTACACACATGCATATCCTTCCCCATTGTCAACATAATGGGACCCCACCATATGGTACACCAAATGGTATGTAAACCAAGGACATTTTTAAAATACCCCCCCACACACCCAGTGATACACCAAATAATATTTTCTAAAGTTTGTAGCATTTACATTTTTGAAATTCTCAAATCTGAAAACAACACTAAGACTTTTAGGACATCTGGTATTTTCAAAAGCAATGGGGGTTTTTCTTCATAAAGGAATCATCCAGAAAAATCTTTTTGGGAATGAACCAGCAGAGACTTCTTCTTCATGAGTCCAGCTTCCACTCATGAGTGATCAGAAGGGAGCTTGTGAAGAATTCAAAGACACTAAGTAGGTGGGAGTAGAGAGCATTCAGAGGGCAGGTGAGGTTCAGGAGAAATGGAACAAGCAGGGGCTCTCTATGAAGGCTTGGATCTCGTCTCGGCCTTGGGGCCAAGGGCTAGAAGACAAACAAGTTGTGCTGTGTTTAAAGTTGGAATGTGATTGTTTAGGTTACTAACCTAGGAAACCAGTTGCCTATTCAGGATGGGAATCCTGGGCAGAAATAATGAATATGAAAATATTGGTATATCTACTAAGACCAGTGATAGACAAATAGACAGATTTGGAGTTGAAGTCCCTAAGAATAAAGGACATAATTTCCAAAAAATAAAAGCACGAAGTAGAAATGTTATCTATACAAAATGGTATCTCACCAATGATAATATTAACTTCTATATTTAAATTTATATTTTCTTTAAAATTTTTTCAATTACAGTTGGCATACAATATTATATTAGTTTCAAGTGTACAACATAGTGATTAGACATTTATATAATTTATGAAGTGATCACCTGATAAATATAGTACTTATCTGGCACCATACATATTTATTATTGGCCATATTCCCTATGCTGTACGTCACATCCTCATGACTATTTTGTAACTACCAATTTGTACTTCTTAATCCCTTCCCCTTTGTCACCCACTCCCCAAACCCCTCTTTATCAGGCAACCGTCTAAAAGTTCTCTGTATCTTAGTTTGCTTCTGTTTTGCTTATTTGTTTTGTTCTTTAGATTCCACATGTAAGTAAAGTAATAGGGCATTTGTCTTCTTCTGTCTGACTCCATCCAGCACAATACCTTCTAGGTCCATCCATGTTGTTGCATATGGCAAGATGTCATTATTTATCACAGCTAAGTAATATTCCATTGTATATATGTACCACCTTTTCTTTATCCATTCATCCTCTGACAGACACATAGGTTGCCACCATATCTAGCCAATTGTAAATAATGCTGCAATGAACATATGGATGCACATGTCCCTTCAAAGCAGTGTTTTGGATTTCTTCGGATAAATACCCAGAAGTGGGATTACTGGGTCCCTCTTTGTCTCTTGTTATAACATTTGTTTTAAAGTCTATTTTGTCTGGTATAAGTATTGATACTCCAGCTTTTGTTTGTTTCCATTTTTATAAATATCTTCTTCCATCCCTTTACTTTTAGTCTGTGTATGTCTTTTCAATCTGAAGTAAGTCTCTTGTAGGCAGCATATGTAAGGGTCTTGTTTTCTTATCCATTCAGCCACCCTGTATTTTGATTGGAGCATTTAATTCATTTATATTGGAAGTAACTGTTGACAGATATGTAGTTATTGCCATTTTATTTTCATAATTTTTATCTTTTTTTTATTCTACTCTTTCTCCTCCTCCTTCACCTCCTCCTCCTCCTCCACTTTCTTCTTCAAGAAGTCCCTCTAACATTTTTTGTAATACTGGTTTTGTACTGATGAACTGCTTTAGCTTTTTCTTGTCTGGGAAGCTGTTTATTGGTCTTTTGATTCTAAATGATAGCTTTGCTGGGTAGTGTCATCTTGGTTGTAGATCCTTACTTTTTATCACTTTCAATATTTCATGCCAATCCCTTCTGGCCTGCAAAGTTTCTGTTGAGAAATCAGCTGACTGTCTTATGGAAGCTCCCTTATAGATAACTAATTGCTTTTCTCTTGCTGCTTTTAAGATGGTCTCTCTGCTTTTAACCTTTGGCATTTTAATTATAACAGGTCTTGGTGTGGGCCTGTTTGGGTTCATCTTGTTTGAAACTCTCTGTGCTTCCTGGGCTTGTATGTCTATTTCCTTCACCAAGTTAGGTAAGCTTTTCATCATTATTTCTTCAAATAGGTTTTAAATTCCTTGCTCTCTCTCTTCTCCCTCTCGTACCCCTATGATATAGACGCTGGTATACTTGATGTTGTCCCACAGGCCTCTTAAACTATTCTCACTTTTTTTTGGATTTTTTTTTTCTTGTCTCAGCCCCACGTCTCCACCCCACATCTCAACCCTTCCTACCAGTCTGGAGGTGGCTTCTGTATGTCCTTAGTTATAGGACTTCTGTTCAGCTAGACTTAGGTGATTCTCAATGATGGTTGTTCTGTAGTTTAGTTGTAATTTTGGTGTGGTCATGACAAGAGGCAAGCACAGTGTTTACCTATACTGCCACCTAGACCAGAAAATTTAAATTTAAATTAAATTAATTGTCAGTAATGATTGACAATTAACTCGTGTCTATACATTCCTCTCCAGGAAATGTAAAGACCTTTAGTATGATTTTACGTATTACCTTCCACTACCTTTTTTGAATCACCTGGTAGCTTAGATTCAGATTGTTACTATGATAGTATTAATCTGCTTTTATTTTATTTTATGCCATTTCTTTTAAAGAAATTCTTTCTTAACAATTTGAAAGGTGTTAACAACACAAATTCATATTTAACTACAGATTCTAATGATTTTTTGCTCATTATTGTTTCTATAACTCATGTTATTCTTTTCCTTAGACTCTTCTGTTTTATTGGAAAATATTCTAAAGTTTTGTTTTTGTTTGTTTTTTTCAGAAAAGGTTCATGGTCATGGGGGATAAGCTTCCTGCATCTTGCCAATTCTAAAAGAAAAATGTCTTTATTCTGTCCTTACTCTACACTAGTAGTTGAATGCTAGTTTTAAAGAATATAGAATTCCAGGATAAAAAACATTTTCCTCCAAAGACAGTAAAAGCTTTGTTCCATTTTCTTTTAGAATTTATTGTGAACAATGTTAAGTCTAATACTGGTGTGATTCTTGTTCTTACATAAGTTTTTCCTTTACTTTAGATTCTGGAAACATCAAATTTGAATTTGTGTCTAGTGTAGATAACTTTGTTTTTCCTGCTTGGTACTAAGTTTGTCTTTTCAATCTGAAGACTACAATATTTCTTCAAATCTTCAGTTTACAGACATTCCCCAACCCCATCCATTTTTTAAAAAATGACTATTTCTTCCTTTCAATTGCTCTCTTTCTGTGCGTTTTCATGTCCTATTTTCCTTTTACTTTACATTCCAATTTACTAGACTTTATCTTCCAGATAATTACTCAGTCATATCCAATCTAGGATTTGTCTCTTCTATTAAATTCATTGTTTTGCCAAATATATTTTTAATTTCCA